>NC_091080.1:18528106-18831136 GCF_032405125.1 Capricornis sumatraensis
TTACATCAAAGTACTGCATTTTAGACTCTTTTTTGACTTTGAGACCTACTCCACTGCATTTCTTCTAAGGCATTCTTGCCCACAGTGATAGATATAATGGTCTTCTCAGTTATTTCACCATTCCAGTCCATTTTAGTTCAATGATTCTTAAAATGTCAGTGTTCCTTATTGCCATTTCCTGTTTGACCACTTCCAATTTAACTTGATTCATGGACCTAATATTCCAGGTTCCTATGCAGTATTGTTCTTTACAGTATCTGACTTCACTTCCATCACCAGTCATATCCACAACTGGGTTTTGTTTTTCTTTGGTTCCATCTCTTCAGTCTTTCTGGAGTTGTTTCTCCACTGTTCTCCAGTAGTATGTTGGGCAACTACAGACCTGGGGAGTTCATCTTTCAGTGTCCTTTCTTTTTGCCTTTTCATACTGTTCATGGGTTTCTCAAGGCAAGAATGCTAAAGTGGTTTGCCATTCCCTTCTCCAGTGGACCATATTTTGTCAGAACCCTCCACCATGGCCCATCCATCTTGGGTGGCCCAACATGGCATGACTCATAGTTTCATTGAGTTAGAAAGGATGTAGTCCATTTGATAAGTTTGATTAGATTTCTGTGATTGTGGTGATCATTCTGTCTTCCCTCTGATGGCTGAGGAAGACTTTCTTATGTCCTCTCGCTATTCTTTGGAACTCTGCATTCAGATGCTTGTATCTTTCCTTTTCTCCTTTGATTTTTGCTTCTCTTCTTTTCACAGCTATTTGTAAGTCCTCATCAGACAGCCATTTTGCTTTTTCACATTTCTTTTCCATGGGAATGGTCTTGATCCCTATCTCCTGTACAATGTCACGAACCTCCATCCATAGTTCATCAGGCACTCTATCTATCAGATCTCGTCCCTTAAATCTACTTCTCACTTCCACTGTATAATCATAAGAGATTTGAGTTAGGTCATACCTGAGTGGTCTAGTGGTTTTCCCTACTTTCTTCAATTTAAGTCTGAATTTGGCAATAAGGAGTTCATGATCTGAGCCACAGTCAGCTCCTGGTCTTGTTTTTGTTGACTGTATAGAGCTTCTCCATGTTTGGCTGCAAAGAATATAATCAACCTGATTTCAGTGTTGACCATCTGGTGATGTCCATGTGTAGAGTCTTCTCTTGTGTTGTTGGAAGAGGGTGTTTGCTATGACCAGTGCCTTCTTGGCAAAACTCTATTGGTCTTTGTCCTGCTTCATTCCGTATTCCAAGGCCAAATGTGCCTGTTACTCCAGGTGTTTCTTGACTTCCTACTTTTGCATTCCAGTCCCCTATAATGAAAAGGACATCTTTTTTGGTTGTTAGTTCTAAAAGGTCTTGTAAGTCTTCATAGAACCATTCAACTTCAGCTTCTTCAGTGTTACTGGTTGGGGCATAGACTTGGATTACCGCGATATTGAATGGTTTGCCTTGGAAACAAACAGAGATCATTCTGTCGTTTATGAGATTGCATCCAAGTACTGCATTTTGGACTCTTTTGTTTACCATGATGGCTACTCCATTTCTTCTAAGGGATTCCTGCCCGCAGTAGTAAATATAATGGTCATCTGTGTTGAATTCACCCATTCCAGTCCATTTTAGTTCGCTGATTCCTAGAATGTTCACGTTCACTCTTGCCATCTCCTGTTTGACCAGTTCCAGTTTGCCTTGATTCATGGACCTGACATTCCAGGTTCCTATACAATATTACACTTTACAGCATTGGACTTTGCTTCTATCACCACTCACATCCACAACTGGGTATTGTTTTTGCTTTGGCTATATCCCTTCATTCTTTCTGGAGTTATTTCTCCATTGATCTCCAGTAACATATTGGGCACCTACTGACCTGGGGAGTTCCTCTTTCAGTATCCTATCATTTTGCCTTTTCATAATTTTCATGGGGTTCTCAAGGCAAGAATACTGAAGTGGTTTGCCATTTCCTTTTCCAGTGGACCTCATTCTGTCAGACCTCTCCACCATGCCTGCCCATCTTGGGTGGCCCCAGAGGGCATGGCTCGTTTCATTGAGTTAGACAAGGCTGTGGTCCTAGTGTGATTAGATTGACTAGTTTCCTGTGATTATGGTTTCAGCGTGTCTGCCCTTTTGCAACACCTACCATCTTACTTGAGTTTCTCTTACCTTGAACGTGGGGTATCTCTTCACAGCTGCTCCAGCAAAGCGCAGCTGCTGCTCCTTACCTTGGAAGAAGGGTATCTCCTCACCATTGCCCCTCTCGACTTGGAACATGGAATAGCTCCCTGAGGCCCTCCGGCCCCCACTCAGCCACCACTCCTTGAACATGCAAAGAAATAGAGGAAAACAATAGAATTGGAAAGACTAGAAATGTCTTCAAGAAAATTAGAGATACCAGGGGAACATTTCATGCAAAGATGGGCTCGATAAAGGACAGAAATTGTATGGACCTAACAGAAGCAGAAGATATTAAGGAGAGGTGGCAAGAATACACAGAAGAACTATACAAAAAAGACCTTCATGACCAAGATAATCACGATGGTGTGATCACTCACCTAGAGCCAGACATCCTGGAATGTGAAGTCACGTAGGCCTTAGAAAGCATCACTATGAACAAAGCTAGTGGAAGTGATGGAATTCCAGTTGAGCTACTTCAAATCCTGAAAGATGATGCTGTGAAAGTGCTGCACTCAATATGCCAGCATATTTGGAAATCTCAGCAGTGGTCACAGGACTGGAAAAGGTCAGTTTTCATTCCAATCCCAAAGAAAGGCAATGCCAAAGAATGCTCAAACTACCACACAATTGCACTCATCTCACATGCTAGTAAAGTAACGCTCAAAATTCTCCAAATCAGGTTCAGCAATGCATGAACCATGAACTTCCTGATGTTCAAGCTGGTTTTAGAAAAGGCAGAGGAATCAGAGATCAAATTGCCAACATCCACTGGATCGTGGAAAAAGCAAGAGAGTTCCAGAAAAAGATCTATTTCTGCTTTATTGACTATGCCAAAGCTTTTGACTCTGTGAATCACTATAAATTATGGAAAATTCTGTAAGAGATGGGAATACCAGACCACCTGACGTGCCTCTTGAGAAACCTCTATGCAGTTCAAGAAGCAGCAGTTAGAACTGGACATGGAACAACAGACTGGTTCCAAATAGGAAAAGGAGTATGTCAAGGCTGTATATTGTCACCCAGAGTACATCATGAGAAACGCTGGACTAGAAGAAATAGAAGCTGGAATCAAGATTGCCAGGATAAATATCTATAACCTCAGATATGCAGATGACACCACTCTTAGGGCAGAAAGTGAAGAGAAAGTTAAAAGCCTCTTGATGAAAGTGAAAGAGGAGAGTGAAAAAGTTGGCTTAAAGCTCAACATTCAGAAAATGAAGATCATGGCAACCGGTCCCATCACTTCATGGGAAATAGATGGGCAAACAGTGGAAACAGCGTCAGACTTTATTTTGGGGGGCTCCAAAATCACTGCAGATGGTGACTGCAGCCATGAAATTAAAAAACGCTTACTCCTTGGAAGAAAAGTTATGACCAACCTAGATAGCATATTCAAAAGCAGAGACATTACTTTGCCAACTAAGGTCCGTCTAGTCAAGGCTATGGTTTTTCCAGTAGTCATGTATGGATGTAAGAGTTGGACTGTGAAGAAAGCTGAGTGCCAAAGAATTGATGCTTCTGAACTGTGGTGTTGGAGAAGACTCTTTAAAGTCCCTTGGACTGCAATGAGATCCAACCAGTCTATTCTGACGGAGATCAGCCCTGGGATTTCTTTGGAAGGACTGATGCTAAAGCTGAAACTCCAGTACTTTGGCCACCTCATGGGAAGAGTTGACTCATTGGAAGAGACTCTGATGCTGGGAGGGATTGGGGGCAGGAGGAGCAGGGGACGACAGCGGATGAGATGACTGGATGGCATCACTGACTCAATGGACGCGCGTCTGAGTGAACTCCGGGAGTTGGTGATGGACAGGGAGGCCTGGCATGCTGTGATTCATGGGGTCGCAAAGAGTCAGACATGACTGAGCGACTGAATTGAACTGAACTGAACTGTAGGTAATTGGGGTTTCCTCAGTGGCCCTAGTGGTAAAGAACCCTCCTGCCAATGCAAGAGACATTAGAAACCTGGTTTCAATCTTTGGCTCAGGAAGATCCTCTGGAGAAGGTCATACAACCCACACAAGTATTCTTGCTTGAAGTATCCCATGGACTGTGGAGCCTGGCAGGTTATAGTCCATAGATTCGTAAAAAGTTGGCCATGATTGAAGCGACTTAGCATGCATTCATGCTCTGTCAAGAAATAGTTTAAAAAACTGCCATATTACCATGGAATATATGTGAGAATAAAATGTAATGCAACATACTTGATGATATTTAAGTGAAAAAACTAAACATTTAGAAAACTAAGATCATGGCATCCCGTCCCATCACTTCATAGCAAATAGATAGGGAAACAGTGGAAACAGTGGCTGACTTTATTTTTCTGGGCTCCAAAATTACTGCAGATGGTGATTGCAGTCATGAAATTAAAAGATGCTTACTCCTTGGAAGGAAAGTTATGACCAACCTAGACAGTGTATTAAAAAGCAGAGACATTACTTTGTCAACAAAGTTTCATCTAATCAAAGCTATGGCTTTTCTAGTAGTCATGTATAAATGTGACAGTTGGACTATAAAGAAAATTGTGCACTGAACAATTTATGCTTTTGAACTGTGATGTTGGAGAAGACTCTTGAGAGTCCCTTGGACTGCAAGGAGATCCAACCAGTCCATCCTAAAGGAAATCAGTACTGAATGTTCATTAGAAGGACTGATGTTGAAGCTGAAACTCCAATAATTTGGCCACCTTATTTGAAGAGCTGATTCATTGGGAAAGGCTCTGATGCTGGGAAAGATTGAAGGTGGGAGGTTAAAGGACGACAGAGGATGAGATGGTTGGATGACATCACCGACTCAATGGAAATTAGTTTAAGTAAATTCCGGGAGTTGGTGATGGACAAGGATGCCTGGCGTGCTTCAGCCCATGGGGTCTCAAAGAATCGGACATGACTGAGCGACTGAACTGAAGTGTAAAAAAGCCACTCTCAAAAGGATACATATGGAAGAATTCCATGTATGTAAAACAAATATTTGTAAAACAAATATTTATAAAGATGCAAGTCAGCTAATAGATACCAACATTTGATGGGAAGTTGCAGGAAATGAATGCAGTTATGAAGAGGTGACATAAGAGTTTTGTGATTGTAGGAGTATTTTGACTGTAGTAATCATAATGTAAGGCTAGATATTAAGCCAAATGCATAGAACAACATACACATACACACACACACACAAAGGAGTGCATATATAAATGGTGTAATTTACTAAGATCTATGCAAGCTTCTAGGTAATCAATCCCTTCAATTGTGTCTGACTCTATGCAACCCTATGGACTGTACCCTGCCAGGCTCCTCTGTCTATGGATTTTTTTTTTTTTTTAATGCAAGAATACTGGAGTGGATTGCCATGACCTCTTCTGAAGATCTTCTCGATCCAGGAACTGAAACTGCCTCTGTCTCCATCTCCTTCATTGCAGGTGGATTCTTTACCACTGAGCCACGTGGGAAGCTTCTATAGATTAAACTAAAGTAAGTCTGTTGATTTTCATATTGCATTATAAGGTGTAAGAAAGGAAGATGTGAAAATGCTGTATTTTCTGTACATTTCTTTGCATCCAGCCAAGTCTTTATACTATTTTTATTTAAAATAAAAAGTTACAAATAGAGTATGAGAACTAAAAAAAAAAAAAAAAAAGGTAAGAAAGACTGCAATTTGGGATTAAACATGATTTTGCAGGTTGGAGTTTCTTATAAGGGAGGAGATGAGTAGGCTTTTTTTTAAGTAATAGGATAAATTTTGGAAGAAAAAAGAGTAAAAAAGAATCGTTTAATAAAAGAGTCAACAATAATTTCTGAAATATTTTATTTGAAGCTTGGCTATGTTCATTTTTCATTCCAGTATTGTTTGTCAGTCACTAAGTCATGTCCAGCTCTTTGTAACCCCATGGTTTGCAGCACAGCAGGCTTCTCTGTCCTTCACTATGTCCTGGAGTTTGCTCAAATTCACATCCATTGAGTTGGTGATGCTATCTGATCATCTCATCCTTTGCCACCCTCTCCTCCTCTTGTCTTCAATCTTCCCCAGCATCAGGGTCTTTTCCAGTGAGCAGCTCTTCACATCAGGTGGACAAATATTGGAGCTTCAGCTTCAGCGTCTGTCCTTCCAATGAATATTCAGGGTTGATTTCCTTTAGAATTGACTGGTTTGATCTTCTTGCTGTCCCAAGGACTAAAGAGTCTTCTCCAGCACCACAATTTGAAAGCTTCAATTCTTTGGTTTTCAGCCTTCTTTACGGTCTAACTCTCACATTCGTACATGAGTACTGGAAAAAACATAGCATTGACTATATGAATCGTTAATAGGAATAGAGAAAGATAGCCATCATTCCAGAAGATAGTGATTTCAAGGGAAATGAAAATTAAAATATGGACATAGAGTTATGTCTAGGTAAAGATTAGAATATGAAGAATGGAAAATCATCTTGATAGTAACTTTAGACCTGAATGAGAAATGGCATACTTTACTAAGTAAGTAAATGGATTTGTATTACCTTATATAAATGTTTTTCAATTCAGTAAACTCTTTTACTATTCAGTTTGTTAAACTGTCTAACAATCCAAGATAAAAGAATGTTCAAAAGTCTAACTCCAAACAGTAGCCCCTTATGTTTATTGAAACATTATTTACAACAGCCAAGACGAGAAAACAAAGTAACTGTCCATTAATGGATGGAGGAATAAAGAAAATGTGGTATATATATGCAATAAAGTACTATTCAGTGATAACAAAGAAAGAAATCCTGCTACTTGTGACAACATTGATTATTCTTAAAGACATTATGATAAGTGGAAAAGAAAGACACAGAAAGACAAATACTATATGACCTGATTTACATGTGGAGTCTGAACAACAAATAAATTTTGATACTGTAAAAAATATATATATGTGTGTATATATATATATATATATATATATATATATGTATATATATATATATATATAGCCAGAGTGGTTTGACAATGAGTTAAGGTACTCAAAATGTACAGATTTCAAGTTGTAGAATAAATAAATCCTGTAATGTACAACTGTAACCCTAGCCTAGTTAATAATACTATGGTATTTATTTTAAAATTGCTAAAAAAGTAAATCCCCAGATTTTTGATCTCAAGAAAAAGAAAAATGTGTAATTATGCAATATGTTGAACACTATTTAGACTTTCTGTGGTTATTATTTCACAATATATATATGTATATCAAATCATTATGCTATACATCTAAAACTAATACTATGATATAAGTGAACTTTATCTCAATAAAATAAATTTTGAAAAGAATATCTAGGTTTTCCCTGAAAGGAATATTCAGTATCATTTAGCTAATTAATTTTAATAAGAAATGAATGTTACTAGAATAGATTGGACACTATTAAAAAGCACTATAGCATGTAATAAAATTCAAAAATATTGTTGGTAAGATATATAGAATTAAAGGAAACATAGAAAAATGAAAGAGTAATAAGATTATACTTTCAAGCAATTATAAAAGTATAAACTCATCTATAATAAGATACTTAAAATTAATCTATTCAATGACTGTTGATTAGCTAATAGTGAAAAATTAAATACTTGTTTGCAGTTTAATATGCTGGTTTTTAGATTAGATTGGTTTTCTAGTATAAATCACGTTATTAGACAATTCATGTGCATGTAAATTGTAAACTTAACTGATGCTAAAATAATGCACTTTCTTTGTCAATCCTTATTTTTGCTTCAGAAATTTTAATAATAAATTTTCTTTTAATGTATTTTTCTGAAAAGCTTGTGAAAATCATTGATAGCCACTTTTAACTATAAGATTACCCACCCATCATAAAGATATTAGAAGTATTTTAGTAGACAAAAAAGCATGATCCATACCATTTATTATAAATAGCATTTTATCATATATATATATTTCTTTTTTCCGAATTAGCAAACAATAAGAGTACCACAATTTGATTTGAAACATTTCAGAATTATTTCATTACAATCCTCTGGGGGTGGGTGTTTGGGGTTGTGAAGTCTTATTAGGATGAATATACACTGATGGATGAAGAAATAAGTATTTTATTATTCTTATATAAAGTTTTAGTTTTTTTGTATTTTAATATAAGAAAACATTTTAAAACCTTAGACTGTTTTATTCACTGGGGCAAAAGGAGTATATGTCAGTATTCAGATATTTTAAAATAATGAAATATATTGAGTATATTTTATCACTTTAATAAAAATATATGTTCAATATCTCTAATTTTCTCAGAAATATTTTTCAATCTACTATATTATGGACAAATTTCTTTATCAATATAATGCATTCATTATATTGGCATTACACTATTCATAGAAGATAGGACAGATTTAATAAAATATACAACTTCTATATTCATAGAAGATAGGACAGATTTAATAAAGCACACAACTATCATTTAACAAAAAAAGGAAAATATCACAGAAATTGTGGATTTTCAGAACAAAATACATTTGTAAACCAAATTAGTTAATCATAATTTAGTCATCCTTTTCTAGGATATAAGAAATTTTGTATATAATATTAAATTCACTGTACTCTTTTGAAATTACAGGATGAAAACAGGTTTCTAAGAAAAAATAAGCAATTTTACTCAAATTATTTGATCATGATAAAGGTCTAAGTCATAAAGGACCTAAGTAAAGGTTAATTTTCAGTTCATTCCTGATTTTGAATTGTTAGTAAAAGAATATTTAAATGTAGCTAATTGTAATAAAGTCACTAGAAATCCTTAAGTATGTGCTACAGCATGTAAACATTTTTTTAAGCAGGTAAATACATACATACATAAAGATACACATGCATACTTCACTTGTAAGATACTAAGTTTACATGACATTTAAAATCATCTCTTTATAGTGACACATGTATATGGTCTTTCTTAAATGCAAAATAATTTTAATTTACTTAGTTTTGCTGTTGTGGTTTTCCCCACAGAAAAACCTCACTGTTTCTTCTTATAATCCAGGTAAAGATTAAAAATAAATTCCAATTTGTCTTTGATATTAAATGTCTTTCTCTTTTACTGTAATTCCTTGCACATTTTCTTGATGACGTGAAGACCACATATAAAATCCAATTTTTAAAACATACTGTCTAAAATTTAAAACAACCATGTCCACACTAAGAGTTATCCAGGAAGGTTTTTCTTAGGTGGAAATGAATAGTCCATTCAACCCTATATAACTGCCATTTCATCACAAATTGAAGGCAAGCCTGGACAAACAGGAATAAAAACACTTAAAACCCCATAAATTCAATGTGTTTGCAATTCCTTCCAAGCTGCTTGTTTTACTACAATCTAGTAAAGAATCAGCAATTATCTTCACAATTTTCTTTAAATAAATACATACTATGAAGTATTTATTTTTAAAGATTTGTATTTTAAAAGAAATTCCCCTTTTGATAACTGTTGGCATTTTATAAAGTCTAGATATATCTTCAAATAGTCTTTCTCATTCTAGAAATCACTTTGCTATATTTTGTAAGATACCTAATGTCATCAATTATATTCATAATTGCATACTGTTAAAAATATGTTATAATAGCATAATTTACTAATTTTTACTTAGCTAAGAAGTAATATGCACATACAATGTGAAGTCATTAGAAATCTTGACATTTTAATAAACTGATCCTCTGAAACTCATTTTCTGAAAAATACAACAATTTTGCTATTAATAACATTATGCTAAAGTTATTGTAATATATAAAAATACAACACTCCTATTAAACCATTCATTTTCTGAATTATTTAAAGCTCCTCATAACTACTGGTTCCCAGGCAAGATGATCAAGTACACCTCCAGAGCAAAGCAAGTAGTTCAATTATGCACTGTTCATAAAAGAGGCAAAATTAAATAGGGATGATTTTTCATAGCTGTGTATTTCAATTTGTAAGAACTAATCAATTAAATATCACAATACATTTCAGGAAGAGAAGAGAAAATGAAGCAGAAGTCAACTGAAGAGCAAATATTGAGTGTAAGCTAAAAGTAGCAATGAAGGTAAGCCAATGTAATTAAAGGCATTAGAAGACTAAATTTAACTTCCTAGCTCCTTTCCTAACTAGTTTTGGAATCTCAGACAAACTACTTTCGTTCTCTAGGTTTCAACTTCCTCATTTATAAAATATGAAGGTCGTCTTAACTGATTTTGAACCATCACTTAAAACACTGTGATTCTACAATGAAAATTGTAACACAATTGGTTAACACTTATGTGTCCACAACCCCCTTCAAAAAAAAAAAAAAAAAAAAAACAACGGCAGAACATAAAACAAGGGGAAAGCCTGCAGCCACTCTAGAAAGCAAAAGCAGGGCAGTCTGAATAAACTGGAATTTCTTACAGTGATGCTGCAGCGGCTACCAGATTGAAAGTAATATCTGATAGTGAACTCATAAAGAATGCTGCGGACTTCTAACAGAACCTGGTTTCCTGGAGGGTAAGGGAGACTGACCAAAAGGGCCTTAACTTCCCCTGAATTTGAGTAAACTTCAGACATGCTTCTTTCTTCGACTAAAATCCTCTGATTCCCTTTTCTTGGAGTTTTTACTTTAGAAAACTTTCAATTATGAATTCTTTCTCTAGCACTTTGATATGTCAACCTTCTCCCAATCTCTTTAGCAACCTAAGAATGCCTTTCTCAAAAACCTGGGAGCCATCCTTTGAAACATAATCATGAAGGAGACCAACTTATTATTTTCCAGTGTCTGTGGGAAGGTAGGAGTCTAGATTCTATAGGGAAAATTGGCAAATGCAAATACCCTGCTCACACTGAACACCTCCTCCTCTAGTGCCTCACAACACTTTCCCATTATTTCACCCCAAAACCTAAGAAATCCTCCACCCTTCATTTCAAGAAACTGGAGTTCAGTCTCTCTCCCCTACTGCAGTAGTCTTGAATAAAGTCTTCCTTGCCTATTTAACTCTGTTCAGTATAACTTTTTTTTTTAATATAACAGAGAAATGGCTTTTTGATATTAATAGATAAAATATAAAACAAAGATTTGATAATCAAATGATATAAAATATATTAACAAAAATACTAAATACAAAAGGAAGAATTTTCAAAAATAATTTTAGGGAGAGATACATGAAGAAATTTCTCAGTTTTCTTTTGTTTTTTTAAGTTAGAAATAGCTATAAATTCAAGGAGATGTTTCTTTAAAAGTTGTTCTTGAATTATTCTAGGTCATGGATTCCTTTAACATTTATATGAAAATTTTACATTTTCTCCCCAAAATAGCATAATGAAAGAATTTTCCAGACTATGTCAGAGTAATATGTAGCACTCTCTGAACCAATTTAATTGCTTGCTATTTGTTATTGTTTCATAATGCATAAAATCAATTTGCTTCAGGAAATTCCCTGGTAATCCAGGGGTTAGGACATGGTGCTTTCACTGCCATGGTCCTGGATTCAGTCGCTGGTCAAGGATCCCACTTAGATCCCATGGGTTATGAGTTGCAGCCAATATATATATTAAAAATATAGGAAGAAATAGTAAACACTTCACTATTTAGTATAGTGAGCACTATACTCTGAATTTCTGAGAGATGATATAAATAAAAAAATAGACAAAATTCCAAGGCTGAAAATTATATTTTTATATATAACTTACATATATATACTTTTTCCAAGTGCCCTTATGTCATCTATAAAAGCTATCAAACAGTAAGAAATTAAAAAATTTATACAAAGTAATTAAGAAAGATATTTAAAAATATTATACAGAATGAAATAAGTCAGAAAGAGAAATATAAATATTGTATAATGAATATATATGGAATCTATAAAGATGATACTGATGAATTTATTTGCAGGGCAGCCATGGAGAAACAGATTTAGAGAATAAACCTATGGACACAGGTAGAGGGGAGAAGGGAGAGGGTGAGATATCTGGAAAGAGTAACATGAACAGTTACAATATCATATGTAAAATACATAGCCAAAGGGAATTTGCTGTGTGACTCAGGGAACTCAAACAGGAGCTCTGTGACAATCTAGAAGGGTGGGATGGGGAAAAAGATGGGAAGGAGGTTCAGGAGGGAGGGGATGTGGGTGTACCTAAAAAATGAAATTAAAGAGAAAAAATTGTGCAATACTCTCCCAAGTTAAAATATTAAGAAACACATTTTTCTATCTCTTAAGGGAAAAAGAAAGAAAGAGTGCAAACACAACAGAAAACCCCTTAAACTTTTTTAACAATCAAAATTGAGGAAAACAATATTTGTTAAACATATAGGAATAAGCAAAACTCTACTGAAAAGTAAAATCATACATTAAATGTTTTCAATAATAACTAGAAAGAAATGAAATAAGCAATAGCCTCAACTAGGAAAAAAAATTAAATATTATTGGTAAAAGAAAAGGGAAAAAGAGCATTAAACAAATAAATAGGTTTGAAATTTAAAAAATACTTTCTAATTAGCAAAATTTGAAAACTCTGGCAAATACCATCAAAAAGAAGAGAAAACTTTGGTAAGTACAATAAAAAACTAGACAAATATTAACAGTTTGAAGAGGAAAAACAATGTAACAAAGAAAATGAAAATTATAAATAACATATACACATCTTCACATTTATAATTTTTTATTTATTTTACTTTACAATATTGTATTGGTTTTGCATACATTGACTTGAATCTGCCATGGGTGTACATGTGTAACCCATCCTGATTTTTAAAAGACTAATTACATAAAGAATTATCCATTACGAAAATGTTTACAAACGTTCTAAAAAGAAGAGTACAAATTTAAGCTAATATATTCTTGTCAACTGCTGACTCATAACAGGGTACTGGGAAATAAGGCAATTTCATACTGGGAAAGGCAATTTGGATTCCCAGAAAGCAAGGGAAATTTTAATGAGATTCACCAAAGTGATTTGTTGAGGCTGTACCTTTAGGAGAGTCCTGTGAGCAGACAGGATGAGAAGAAAATCTAAACAACAAATGAGTTCAAAAACCTCTACTTGATCCTGTGTTGAACTCCAGGGATGAATGGAACATTTGGGAGAGGTCTACTTGGTGCAAGAGGGTCACCCTTTTTCATGTCAATTGGCTATGATATACCATCTAGAAAAGTTGTAGCCTCTCAGGAATCTCCAAGTGAGACTGTACTCTTTGATCCTGCAAAATTCTCCAGACCACGGCTGTGAGCTCTCAGCAGCCAATACCTGGAAGAGCAGAAGAAGGTATCAACCCCTACAGCACAGAGGATTAGAGCAGACAACCAACTGCATCAGCTAATGGCCTGTTGTAGAAGAGACATTGTTAACGTTTCCTTAGCATCTATTAAGAATCAAGATGATCGGAAAAAAAATTTCCTGAATTTCAAAATTTAGCAAGTGAATGTCATTAAGAAGACTCTATTTCACTGTTAAATCTCAATCATGCTTTACTTTAGAATCAGAAGGGGTTAACTGAAGAAGCAAGTCGTCTGAGCTTTAAAGAGCGAAAGGCTAAGGAAGTGGGGGAAAAAAGATGGAAAGTAAGAACAGCTCACATGACTGTGACATCAGTAACTAAAAGTGAATGAAGTTTATGATTATGAAAATATAAATTAATATCAAATTGAAGAACTTTCAAATTTGAAAGAGGCAATAGTAACATTTCTGCTGCTGCTGCTGCTAAGTCACTTCAGTCGTGTCCAACTCTGTATGACCCCATAGACGGCAGCCCACCAGGCTCCCTCGTCCTTGGGGTTCTCCAGGCAAGAACACTGGAGTGGGTTGCCATTTCCTTCTCCAATGCATGAAAATGAAAAGTGAAAATCAAGTCGCTCAGTCGTGTCCGACGCTTAGCATGGACTGCAGCCTACCTGGCTTCTCTGTCCATGGGATTTTCCAGGCATTTCTGCACTGTTTGAAATTAATACTCTCAGTTTATTGACAGAGAAAAGAACCTAATTCTCAATAATTTAGGGCAATACAAGTAAAATATTCTGAGTGGTAGGGGTATAAATCAAATTCTATAGTTATAAAAGGAAAACAAGACATTATTCTATTTGAAAGAAAACTTACCCAAGAGTACATGTTATAATGATTTCACTTATGAAGCTTTAGGACAAATGAAACTAATATATGCCAGAAAAAAAAAAAAAAAATGATCACAGTGATTTCATACAGTGGATTAGGGGCAGCAACTTAGTAGTTAGAGGGATGAACAGTCATTCCAAGATAGGAGTAATGGTCTAGGTTCTATGTAGCAGTTGGTGTTAGGTAGGTTGCATGCACAATCCAGTTATACTTTGTCAAAACCAGCATATGTTTATAAAATTTCTTCCTTTTATTGTATATAAAATAGGAGAGTGAAGCTGTTAATGATATACATAATAAAAGTCTCAGGAGGCAGTGGACTAACATCTGCAATTTTCTTTAAAATTCACCAGAGAAAGTTGGATGGTGGAGGGATAGAAGAATGGATAAAGGAAATTTCTGTGATATTAATAAAACAAGCATGATGAAACATTGAAGGGAGAATTTCAGTGTTTGGTGTATGGGCATCCATTGTAAAAATTCTTAAATTCTTCATTTGTTTGAAATATCCATCAGAAAACATTGAGAAAATATGCTTTAAAATTTATTATCTGAAAAAGTTAAAGGGAGTTTTGATTCTGAGTTAATCTCATATTCTAATGTAACCTTCAGAAAAGAGAAGTGGTCATTTTCCCTTGCTAGATATTTGCTCTCTAACCTCACCTGTGAATGATCTCTTTACTGATTCAGAACATCACTAGAAGAAGAGATGGCTCTTTAATCCTTAGGATTTCTAGTAACTTAGACAGCAGAACTTGTGCAATTTAAGAAAGCAATGTTATGTTGGATTTGGCAATTGTGAAAGGCAAAAGGGGAAAGATGTTTCATACATTTGATTGTAATGACTGAGCTTCTAAAGTGACTTCCTGACATTTCTACAGTA
Organism: Capricornis sumatraensis; assembly: GCF_032405125.1. Taxonomy (NCBI): domain Eukaryota; kingdom Metazoa; phylum Chordata; class Mammalia; order Artiodactyla; family Bovidae; genus Capricornis; species Capricornis sumatraensis. Next base: position 18,543,201 of record NC_091080.1, read on the forward strand.
CTGGAAGTTAGATAGACTCAAATATCAGAAGGCATCATGGTGTAATGGAAAAGTTGGTTTAAATATTCTCATCAGTTGAGAGGAAGACATTAAACTTTTAACCTGTTACCTAAACTCTTTGATCATTAATTTATTCATCTGTTAAGTGTGATTCTTAGAGTATGTAAGGTTTTTGACATATTGTAAGTATTCAATGTGTTATTTAATTTTCCATTCTATTAATATAAAGCAATGAAACACACCAATGTCAACCAATATTAATTAACTAATGTTTACCACAATATTAATCATTTCAAAAATTTGCATGGACATTTCCATCTAAGGATTTGAGACCTAGGATTTGACACTGATGTTTTCTATTATTCCCAACAGTGTGGTTGCTTTGAGCAAATATAATTTCACTTTCTGAAAATGTAAGTCCTTCTGAAAAATTATCACAATAGTACTTTGGATGAAATGTGTCCAAGTGACAATTTCAGATACTCCAACTTAACATCATAATCTTAAAAATTATATTATGACTGTTATCAGGATCTATGCCATGTCTCTCTACTAACTGTCATTAAGGGAAAAATCAAAACGCACACACAGGCACACAGAGACCCATGGTCACATGCCACCAAATACAAAGAAACAAGTAAATGCAATAAAATATACTGGAAAAAAATTTACTTTTGGAAGACATTTTCAATTCAGCTGGTGAAGCTGTTTTCTTGTTTTGTTTTGTTTTTTCTAGTTGCCAAAGCCAAATTAAAGCATGCTTTAACACATACGTAACTAAAAATTTATCAGCTTCCTTGTTCTTATTTTTGGCAAAAGACACTAAGGTGATAACCCACTCAGTCAAGCAGTAAGGAAGTGTTTATTTGTGTAGTGTGGAAGTAATATGATTCAGTCACAACTAATGTGTCTAAAGTGCCCCCTGCTACGTGTCTTTTCCTTTGTCAACACAAGTCAAATCTCTCAGCGACACATTTATCTCTTAGGTAAGTCATGTGCAATACGACCAGTCTAAATTGAAAGAGTTATTTCATAGCTTTACTAATTAAGGAGAAGAAATAATTGAAAACAGTCAATGAACATAAATATTGGCATTAAAATAATTTTCTCCTAGATTAAAGCAAATAAAACATAAGTGGAAGTTACTTGCCTTAATGGTAAAATATAGTCCTTCCAAACCATGGAATGGGACACTCATGACTTTCAGCAGTGGGTAGACATTTATTTTAGGAAGGTTTGTTTATATAACTTCCAGTTTTGTAGTGTTTCAACATTCTCTTAAGTCTGTTAACACACGTATTAACTGTAATGCAATAACCTCAAAGAAGAAAAAATATGTTCATAATTATTCAGAGAATATGAAATGACCTTGACTTAAAAATAAAAATGGTAAAAATAAAACAAAAGTTTTAAATGTGTTTGTTTGTTTACTTCTCTTCCATCATTTGCTTTTCTACCACTGTTTTTTTTTTTTTTTTGGCATGAAGAACTTTTATATCTGAATCAGTTTACCTGTTACTTAATTACCCATCATTACCAATTTGACTTGTGGTTCTTTCAGCACAGCACAAGGTTGCTAGCACAGGAAATAAAAATTTTTCTAGTTGGTCACTAGAGCTGCTGTTCCTGCCTCTTGATTCCTGGAACTATGATTCTTGGGAGAAATAGCACCAAATGGTGGGTGTTGACTCAGATCATATCAAATATTTAGATAACATTGCCCAAGCTCTGCAATGTGTTCTCACTCACCTGGCAGGTATGAATGACCTATCAAAAGACCATTTCACCATTCTATCAAACTTGCTGCTTTACTATGGTGTGGAATATTTTAAGACAGGTGAATTCAATGAGCATGAGCTCCTTAGGTGATGATAGGCATACCTGGGGAAAGAGGCTGAGTGGTATTCACAAAACCAGTTATCCTACTGCCTTAATTGTTAACAAGTGCATTCATGCTAAGTCACATCAGTCACACCCAACTCTGCGAGTTGGGTTGCGAGTCATACCCAACTACAGCCATCCAGGATCCTGTGTCAATGAGATTCTCCAGGCACGAATACTAGAATGCATGCCATTTCCTTCTCCAGGGGCTCTTCCAACGCAGGGATTGGACCCACATCTTTTATGTCTCCTGCACTTGCAGGCAGGTTCTTTACCACTGCACCACCTTGGAAGCCCTATTTTTTTTATTTTTTCCTTTGCTAATGTCACTCGTTGGTGAACATTCATATGGGACACAAATATCTTTGCATTTTTTTGCCTATTCAGAGAGGTTCGTCACACTTCTTCCCCAAATTTTGGAGTCACAAAGTTTCCAGCCATATTTCATCCAAATTGCCAACCATCAGCCAAACCACTGGCCACAGCCCACTCCTTGTGGTATAAATCACACATCTGGTCATTTCTCCTTCCAATCAGTTGCACTGCTGTAAGTTCTGTCCACTTCAAGAATTTTCCTTCATCATTGTCCTTCAAGGTTGTCCCAGAAAGTGGCTATCGTGCAACAGCTCTCCACTTTGGAGTGGCACCCAAATTTCATGCCAAACCATCTCTCTACCTGGTTCAAATCTTCTCTTTGTCTATCCATTGAGTGTGGAGAATTTCCCATGCAGTCATAGGTGGAGGCTGAAAGAAATAGGACAGTAGAGCAGAAAGATGGGTCATGAGCATGTGGGCCCCATCTCTACATAACTTCAGATGCTTCAAGACTTGCTGGAACCCAGTCATGTATATGCCATTTCTATCTGATGATGGAATATAGCTGCCCCTGCACAGTTTATGGCTTGGAGGGTCAGATAACAATATGACACGGTGGGCAGCTCAGATTGCACAGCAGCTTGTACTCCATGATTGAGTATTCAGTCTTTACTAAAGCCAGGCAATGGCAACCGACTCCAGTACTCTTGGCTGGCAAATCCCATGGATGGAGGAGCCGGGTAGGCTGCAGTCCATGGAGTCGCTAGGAGTCAGACACAACTGAGCAACTTCACTTCCACTTTTCACTTTCATGCATTGGAGAAGGAAATTGCAACCCACTCCAGTATTCTTACCTGGAGAATCCCAGGGACGAGGGAGCCTGGTGGGCTGCCATCTCTGTGGTTGCACAGAGTCAGACACAGCTGAAACGACTTAACAGCAGCAGCAGCAGCAGTAGATACACTGGAGATATATATTAAAAGAAGAATAGGTATCCATAGACAAGGGCAGGACTTTGCTTCAAAATACAAGATTTTGCCCTGTGATTTACCTATAAGGGCTTTCCAAAGTCTCCACTCAGCGTCTCTGTCTGCCACTGACACTTCATGTGTCTTAGGAGCTGCCGGATCATACAGCCAAAGCAGCAGGGTAGGTCACACAGAAACCTGAACCTATTGCAGAACGTTCTCTTAATCTGGGTTCCACCCCAAAATAGCTTTTCAAGTCACTGAGTAAATTCATCAGAGGAATGCACCAAATGAAAAATATGTTGTCTCTCAAATCCACTGTGCCCCTTATTTTGGTTATAAGAGGACTAGGTGTAACGATTGATGCTTCACCTTAGAAGAGACATCTTAGCATGACCCACTACAACACTTCCATCTCCAAATATCTCTGAGGTAAAAGAACCCTGAATTATTGTTTAGTTTATTTTCTACCTTCTGGCACATATGTGTCTTTCCAATAAGTCAGAGAAGTTGCTACTTCTTGCTCTCTACAGCCAATCAGCCTGTCATTAATGTAATGAGTCAGTGAGATTTCTCATGGAAGGAAGGGCTATTGAGATTCCTGGAAACTAAATTATGACGTAGCACTAGAGGGTTGATATCCCTCGAGATGGGACAGTTATTGTGTGTTGCTGGCCACTATTGATTGAAACCAAAATGTGTCTGTTGATCCTTATGGACAGAGAGAGAAAAAGATAGTCACTTATATCAATAGACTCATACTAAGTATCAGGGGATAAATTAATTTTCTCAAGCCATGAATCCATATCTGGTACATCACCAGCAATTACTGTCGCCGCTTTGATTCAGTTTTTAATAATCCACCATCATTTTCTGATATTCTTCTGTATTCAGCACAGGTAAAACAAGCAGAGTGATTAAGGATGTAGGGATAATATCCACCCCTAATCCTTAAGGTTCTTGATAGTGATGGGAATCTGGCAGTCCCACCAAGAATGTGGTATTCCTTTTGGTTTACTATTTCCCTAGATAAATAAATCTCTAGGGTTTCCCATTAGCTTTTTTCTACCATGATAAACTTTAATCTGTAGGTCAAGAAACCAAAGTGAAGGTTCTGTCAGCTACTGAGATTCCAGAATTGTGCATTCTGGAATTTGGGGAATAATTAAAGGATGGTACAAGACCCACTTTACCCACTGTGAGGTGTTGGTGGTTTAGTTGCTCAGTCGTGTCCAACTCTTCGCAATCCCATGGACTGTAGCCCACTAGGCTCCATTGGCCATGGGATTCTGCAGGCAAGAATATTGGACCAGGTTGCCATTTCCTTCTCCCACTGTGAGGTGACCCTGAGTTAAAACTTCACTGACCATTTACCCCCTATAAATCCCTACTCTGACCAGTGGGCGCAGGAATATTTTGGATCTCCTAGAATTAGTGTCAGTTCATAGTCAGTGTCCAATAACCCCTAAAAGACATGGTTTATTGATTGATTGATTGATTTTCATTTTACCCAATGAAAAGTTATCTCAGGTCCTTTTGGAGAAGCTGGGGAAAAAATTAACAGTATAGACTTTTTGTAGAGTATTGAGGTCACTCCTCAAGAGGTCCCAGCTTCTCCTTCATTCAGAGAGTTCTAGGTTTGTAAACTGGCTCAGGTCTAGGAATTGATTAAGGGACTGTGGCTCTCTGCTTTTTATGATTCATACTGACTTTTGTTTACTTGACTTAAAACATTTCTGCTTATACAGATCAAATAAGGATTTAGTAGGCTATTCAGATCAAGTAAAAACATAATATGCTTCCTATTTCACTTCTAGGAACACTGATCAATCAACTAGCCAGCTCCATTAAGTCCATGTAAGTCAGACTATTCTGATTGCTATGTTTATTCTTCTGTCCAAGAGTAAGCATCTTGTGATGGTTGAGTGCCACCTGACATCCCAAGATTTTATTATTTCCATTGCATTTAAATTTCCCAATTCAGTGACAGCAGTTCCTTTTGTAAGTTCTTTTATACCTAGACATAAGGGGGACCAACGGGTCTTCAAGAATGCCAGTGGTCCCCTATCAAATTTATTTCTCTCAATATTGGTGAAACAAGTGTCTTCTGGATCCTCTCAGTGTGACTGAGTACAGGTCTTAAAAGACAAATCTGCTGTAACATTCTAATCTGCATAAGTCATTGAATCCTTTCCTCTACATTAAACCAGATGGGTCTGGTGTTACTGGAAGACTCACTGTGAGGCACTTTTTGGTCCATGTCCCAACCAACAATCCAAACAGTTAGAACCCTCTTAACTCCTGGATTACAACAACATGCAGACTCTCTTCCTAGTGATCCAATCTCAATAACTTTAATCGGATCCAATTTTATATTTCCTCCACCATTCTTTCACACCCTCAATTTTCATCCCCACACAAGTTCTCTGAATTTATGCTTATATAACAGAAAGCTCAAGTAGTCCTTTGAGAGTGAAGCACATCTCCTTCTGGGTTATATTTTCTTGCCTGTCTTTATGAGTCTCTTCGGACTAAATCCAGTTATGGATCTGGAAGCAAAGAAGGGTTTGTGGAGATGGGTTCTGAGGACAGTCATCATTGTCTTACTTGACAACTGCTTCAGTGAAGACATTTGAGTCTCATCTGGTAATGTAAAGCCAGTCCCCTCAGAGGGGGAGCCACTCCCACTTGGGGGGGGGGGACAGTCCTTTTCCACTGAAGAAGAAGATTCAGCTGAATTGAAGAGCTTCATCAGAATGTGAGAATACTTTGCCCACCCCAGTTTACAAGACCCTATTCTTTCTTAATTAACCCCTTCACCTTAGAAGTAGACATCCTATAAGACGGGAAGTTCAATTCAAACAGTTTCAGGAATTGAGGCAGGACATAGGTGGGCTCCAGGCTAGACATTTACAACTGGCTTCCTCGTCACATTTCCTGGAGTAAGAAAAAGATGGACTTCAGTCTGGACATTCACTACCAGTGCCCTATTTATATTTCTTGAGACAAAAGACAAATGGATTCTGGGCTATGCCTTTGTGAGGAGACTTCTGTCTATATTTTGATATGCTCTTCGATATAAAAAATAACCAGGAATAGGGGGGATAACTGGACATTGGCAGAAATAGAGAGGGATTAAATCCTGTTAGAAGATCAAGAGGTCATACATTTCTCATCTTTGGGGAAAAGGAGACACTACACATACACAAAGGTCTTCACGGGGTCAAAAATAAAGGTGACTGTAGCAAGTCTTGCTATTTCCCTCCCAGATACCTTTGCCATGAAATCCGTCTTGACTGAGGGGTGCATGTACACCCAGGGGAAGGTCTTGAGACACATTTATTTGGGAGGGGGGCAATGCAAGATGATTGACCAAGAAGAAGACAAAGACCTGGAAGACTGCCCTCTTATAAAGGTTTAAACTTTCCAAAGGCATGCCTCGAGACTCACTGTGTTTGTCCAAGCATTTTTCTACATATACTCTGTTTTTCTAATAAATACTTCCACTTTCCTCTCTACCTTCTATCTCTTTGATTTCTCCTTTCAAGGCAGACAAGGACTGGGGAGTTCTATCCTAGCCCCCAGTCCCTGTGATCTAGCAGTTAAGAGTCCTGGTTTCCACCCAGGCAATCGGGTCAATTCTTAGGAAATTAAGGTCTCACTTCCAGTAAGTGCTTACTTGCAAGCGACTGCTCTCTGTTGTGTCCATCCAGAATCAGATTCTGTATTTGATTATTAGCAATCTCAGCCCCAAGACTATAGAAGATAAGGGTCTACTTCAGGTCCCATGTAGGAAATTTCAGGACATCTATGCATGCTTGAGGGTCTTCCCTGGTGACTCAGTCAGTAAGGAGTCTGCCTGCAACGTGGGCTTGATCCTGGCTTGGGAAGATCGCCGGAGAAGGAAATGGCAACCCACTCCAGTCTTCTCGCATGGATAATTCCATGGACAGAGGAGCCTGGTGGCCTATAGTCCATGGGGTTACAAAGAGTAGTATATGACAAAGTGACTAACACTTGTCAGCTGTCATACATGCTTGAACTGCTAATTTAAATCATTAGTTCATCCTTTCTTTTCTCCACTTTGTCCGAGAACACTAGGAACATTTATTATAATCATTTGTTTCAAAAAATGTTTGAAAGTATTGTATAGATTCAGCATCCTGATTCTTACAAGTGATTGATTAAGAGTATTCAATGAAGATGCTTTGGAATTCTTCACAAACAGTTAATGCTACAAGCCCTCAGTATTCTTTTTACTACTAGAAGCAGAGTCTAAGAGTCTATAAATCTGAAAACACTCGAGATATAATGCCACAAATTTCAGAACCAATTCAGAAAACTCATGTTTAAAATTCTGTTAGTTTAGAGCCACTTTTGGTACGAAAATCATTTGTATTCATCTAAATATGTCTCGCTCAGCCTTCCCTATCTTATATGACATTATTCCCTCCTATTTTCAGCCTATTCTCTGGTCACTCTTCTATTTCATAGTCATTTTCCTACCTTTTGAATTTTTGAGCTTTCCAAAATTAGAAACTAAATACATCTTACTAAAGTATCAGATGACTCTATAAAAACACTACTTGTAACACATAAGCCCACATGCAACATGTTTTTAGAACTACAAAATGTGATAAGACATATGGTATGATTGATAAGACTCTGAGACGTACATGCAAGAAAATTACATTAGAATTTAACTAAAGTTTGTATGGCAAAGGGATGTAATCAATAAGAAAAATAAAAAAGAAGAAATTTAAAACATTTAAGCTTTCATTTAAAAGCTGTTAAAGACTTATGTAAAGTGACTCTAACTTTAAAAACAAAGAATGTGAGAGCTGGAACATTAAATAATAAAATGTTGTCACCAAACAGTCTTCTTCCTACTTGTTTAAACTATCACATCTACTTAAATAATTGGGCAACTGGGTACATTTTATACTATTAATTCTGGAAGCTATGTGCACAAGTCACAGATCTAAAATTAAAGACCTCATGTCAACATTATGCAGTGTTATGTTCAGTATAATTAAAGCTGTAAAGAATAATTACACCATGGTCTGAGATAGGGTTGTGAATAAGATTATAAATGTATAATGAGGAAAAAGTACAACTATTCAGTAACACAAAAAGTATTCAATATCAACTATTCAGCTCGAACCCCAATTAGAAGATTCTTTAGTGCTCTTGACTTCTTGCCTCATTAAATTAATTCTAGAAACTGAACACTAAATAGAAGGATCTGTGAATCTTTGCCAAAAGAACATTCTGGCAAAACCTGCAAAGATTGGTATTGTTTCTGTTCATTTTTTTTATACTGAAATTAGTGTGCTGAGCAATACAGAGATAGCTTGACTAAAGACTAAAACTGACTTGGAATTAAGTCATTGCCTGTAATTTGCATTTTGTTTGGTGGCAACTTGCAGAAATTGTTCAGTGACTCATTTCATAAATATGTGGCTCTCTACTGCGCATTATACTTTTCTTCTATGGTACATTGACACTGTGAATTTGTTAGAACCAATGAATACCGTTACTTCTTTTGACCCCTACCAGGATTATCTAATTGGATTTTTCCCTTTATTTCATTTTCATAATGTGTTAGGTATTCACTTCTCACTTGCTCAGCATGAACATCTCCGTGTTTCTAATCCTGACTTTAAGAGACAATGGATCATTAGCTAATGACTGTAGTTGATGGTGGTACTCTCTCTAGAGCAATGGAAGGCAATGACGCCAGTGATGAAAAACAGAAAATCAAAAACAATATACCGTTAATAATTATAAAGTGCAAACCACTAAACAGGATGAAGATACATAGGTCCAAGTGGCAAAATGCATGAAATAGCCTCGTTGACATTAATTGTCTAAGAAAAGCTGAGGTATTAAAATAAATAGGTCTAGTCATTTTTAGAATTGAGGATTCCAAGGAAACTTTAAAAAGGCAAATTCATTTTTTTTTTTAATGTGACCTTCAAACTATACTCATGTTTCAAGGCAGATGAGGAAACAAAAAATGTACATGTTTTGCAATTTTTTAAAGATTAGAGTTCTTGAGCTTACTATTTGGACAATCATACTTTGAAATAAATAGAAAGAAAAAAAATTCATTTTAAAATTCCTCCAGAACATATAAACATAGAATTCAACAATGGAAGTGGATGAAAGAATCATGTCTCTGCTTTATGTGAAAGTGACAAGTGCTATTCAGAGATATGAACCATCTTGTTTTCTAAGCAACAAGGGTGCTTATTTATGTTATTGTTATTCAACCTTGTGAGATGTCTTTGTCACTTTCCTTTTGTTTTTTAAATTTACTTCCTTTATTTAAACAGTTCAGTCCAGTTCAGTCGCTCAGTCATGTCCGATCCTTTGTGACCCCATGAATCGCAGCACTCCAGGCCTCTCTGTCCATCACCAAGCCCCGGAGTTCACTCAGACTCATGTCCATTGAGTTAGTGATGCCATCCAGCCATCTCATCCTCTGTCGTCCCCTTCTCCTCCTGCCCCCAATCCCTCCCAGCATCAGAGTCTTTTCCAATGAGTCAACTCTTCCCATGAGATGTCCAAAGTACTGGAGCTTCAGCTTTAGCATCATTCCTTCCAAAGAAATCCCAGGGCTGATCTCCTTCAGAATGGACTGGTTGGATCTCCTTGCAGTCCAAGGGACTCTCGAGAATCTTCTCCAACATCACAGTTCAAAAGCATCAATTCTTCCAAGCTCAGCCTTCTTCACAGTCCAACTCTCACATCCATACATGACCACTGGAAAAATCATAGCCTTGACTAGATGGAATTTTGTTGGCAAAGTAATGCCTCTGCTTTTGAATATGCTATGTAGTTTGGTCATAATTTTTTTCCAAGGAGTAAGTGTCTTTTAATTTCATGGCTGCAGTCACCATCTGCAGTGATTTTGGAGTACTAGGAAGCAAATATTGTGCATGTGTAATTCCTTGTTGCAGAGTGTAATTTTGAGATCTGGTGGGTATAACTCTCCTGCAGTCTTGTTATTTTTTTATTTTGTTAACTCTCATTTTGAATCCTCAGCCACTTCTCTTCATTTTAATTCTCAACTGTTTACATTCACACATATATTGCTTTCCATGTAGTAAGGTGTCTACAACTTGGCACCAGCAGTGAGCTGGTACACATGATATGAAAACTGAAGAAAGTCCAATGTGGCTTATCCACACTCGTTACTGAGACTTATTTGTATGTCTTGTCATACTGTAAAAGAATTTTATACCTAGAAAACAATTTATATGCCTACCCACTCGCTCCAAAAAAGGACCCACGGTGGAAGCAAGGGGCAAAGGACTTAAAATATCAGATTGGGCAGGAAATCTAAAGATAATGGATCAAATCTTGGTCATTTTATACATGAAGAAATAGGCATTTCTCTGAATTCTTAAGTATGGACATTGAAAATGAGAATTTGTTTTTTGAATGCAAGTGAATTTGTTCTAAACCACCAACATACACTATAATATAAAAGATAAATAGGGGATATATAGGTAAGTAGATAGAAAATAAATGATAGACAGATGATAGCTAAATGATAGACAGACACCCAGTATATAAATTTAAGCTTGTTCAGTCTCAGTTTGGGGTGAAGCAGAAATACAATCAATATTGAATACAAAACACAATATTGACTACCTTAGTTTTTTAAAAAAGGAAGATAAGCCAGAATTGATGATTGACTCCTTCCCCCTTATCCACTTGACAGATTAAAAAAAGGAGGGTGGTTAAAAAGAGAGAGGCTATTCTATGAGGGTTTTTTTTTTTTTTTTTTTTTTTTTGAGAAGGCAGTACTGTGAGGCCCTATCTTCCAATGGTATAAAGTGGGATGAGTGGAATGTTACTTGATGAAGAGAAGGAGGAATTTGATATATCTTTGTTTCATTACATAGACTTGTTTGTGCCTCCTACCTGGGAAATCTAGAGACAGGAAACAAGAGAAGTGGAGTGGCTAGTTGATTAGGCAGGGACATGGAGAAGACATGCTGCTACTGCAAATACCACGTACTCCTAGAGCACGTGAAAGTAAAATGAACAACTCTTGGGAATAAGAACATGTAGCAGGACCTGAAAGGACAAAGCTTGATTATGGCAACATAAGGTGACAACTTCCATGTTGCTCTAACTCCACTCCCTCAACTACTTCAACCTAGCCACACCACAAATTTTAGCTAAGTGGGTGAGGAGGTGGGAAAGCTTGCAAAGAAGGAGAACTCCATCCTGTCCTTCCACAAGAAGCTACCAAGTGACATGTCCACCAAAGATCATGTAGATTTTATCTTCAATTAAGTGAGTTTCATCACCATTAAGAACATGTAACATCTAAGATGAAAACATGCTGTTTTTTTTTGTTTTGGTTTGTTTGTTTGTTTTTTTGTTTGTTTGTTTGTTTGTTTAGTGTAACTATATGACCTTTTATTGTGGGAGTAAGTAAGCCAAAAGGCAGGGGAATGCCTGAGTTTTCAAACAAAGGGCAAAGGAAGAAATTTATCACTGAACACAGTTTTAATAGACAACCTGAGAGAAAAATAAAGATGCTTTCTGATTGCATCTGTGAGTCCTGGTTTCTCAATGCACTATTACAGTGTACAAACCATTTCTGCTTTCAATAACAAAAATGTAGAAATATGTACTTTCAGAGGACATAAAATTTACAAGTCCGTTAGACTCATGTGAGGTGAAAGAACTGTTGTTTTATTGCCCAAATCTTATCTCTAACCCAGCCTTAACTCTCCACATAGTGGACAACATATTTTAGTCAATTTAAAGTGTTTTCTTACTCCAAATGGGCTTCCCTTGTAGCTCAGTCAGGAAAGAATTTGCCTGCAGTGCGGAAGACCCAGGTTCGATCCCTGGGTTGGGAGGATCCCCTGAAGAAGGAAATGACAACCCACTCCAGTATCCTTGACTGGAAAATCTCAGAGACAGAGGAGGCTGGTGGGCTGCAGTCCATGGGGTCCCAAAGCGTTGGGCATAACTGAGCAACTAACACTTATTTACTTAACACTTTAAATGAGTATTGTTTCAGGGAATTCAGGATATACAGTTCAGTCTTTTAAAGGTGAATAGTCATTTCACAATCCTCCCTTCTTTTACTTCCTTTGTTCTTGAGCTGCTTTCAGTTTCTAGGATGAAGAGGAGAGTTTTGTTTTGTTTTGTTTTCTGGTTGGCTTTTGATAAAGTGCAGCTTACCTCCTTTCATTTATGTGCTGTTCATACCCTTGTATCTTCTGCTGAAGCATGCACATGAACTAATTTCCCTCCAGTAATCAGCTCTGGACATTTGGTGTTCTTCTCTCTAGCACTGCAAGTCCCTTTCAGGACTGCAAGTCCCCTGTTTCACTCCTTGCCAAGCTCCACCCCTCTCTCTGAGAGACAGAAATCCTTTCAGCTCTTTCCCCTCCATGCCAGGGCCATAAGGAGTGGGAATTTGCAAAGGTAGCTCTCTCCAGCCCCCCACCCAGCCGCCAGTGTTATCCCACGGTGCAAAGCCAAACGTTGGTTCCAGGATATAGATCACCAGACACCAATTTGGGTAATTGACATGGGAGTCTTCAGGATAACAGAGAAAATTGAGATTCTGTGGAAAACATGATCAGCTCTTTAATAAGAGTTCATGTGCCCAGGAGAAAGAAAGAAGGAAGATATGTACAACAAACCTCCTTGTAAACATGCTAAAGATAGACTTCTTGGCTAACACATTAATTTATTCATCAGTGACCCTTTATTTATGTAATGTTATTAACAAAATGTGAGTAGTTTGTCTAGCATTGCTTATGGCAACCAAATCTTAAATATGGAGATTTATAGGCATAACTCCATGGAAGAAGTTATGTAACTATGTAACTATCTTAGTAAAATATGTTTCAGGAGTGAAATGTCTCCATTTTATGTACATAAACGAGCCATGTATATTACTTAGAATCATAGCATATTAATCTGGATGGAGCACATCCTAATGTGGCGATAAAAGACCTACTGAAAAGTGTTTATGGTCTCAAACCTCCAAACGTATCTTGTATACCCTCTAAATGATCAGTAAAGGTTGGTCCTGGGTAAGACCTCTGATTACTGTGAATCCAACCTGACAAGTTGCTTCTTTCTGTTATGTATAACTCAGTTTCACATCCCAAATATAGAAGCTATTTCACAGATTGATCTCCGCGCAGGTATCAATGTTTTTAAAAATCATTATAATGTTAATTTGGCTAAGATTTGATTATGCTGTGCTGTGCTTCATTGCTCAGTTGTGTCCAACTCTACACAAGCCCATGGACTGTAGCCCACCAGGCTCCTCTGTCAGTGGCAATTCTCCAGACAAGAATACTGGAGTGGGTTGCCATGCCCTCTTCTAGGGGATATTCCTAACCCAGAGATTGAACCCAGGTTAATCAGACATTACAGGCAGATTCTTTACCAGCTGAGCTACCAAGGAACCCCAAGATTAGATTATTTCAAGTGAATGAAGGGATTTATAAAATTTTGCAAAAAATTGCAAAGGAATGTGTTTTGCTGAGCATCTATTATAAAGCAATTGTGTACTCTAGAATTATTTATCTGTGTGTTTTCCCCTCAGATTTTATTTCAAGAAGTGACAAGCACCGAAAGTTAATAGAGTAGTCAGTGGACATTGTTGACCTTAAAAATTTAATAAAAAAGTCTCTAGCCAAAATGAGTTTATTTGAGAATAGCAGAAGAATTGAAATTTGGAACAAGCAAACTATGGCAAATCATAGGCAAATCTAAAGAGACCAAGGGAAGGTCAGATGTTACTGGGTTTTAAAAAGAAAGTGGGAAAGGCTGTGTCTTATCTGTTTGAGCTACAAGCAGTGGGCAGCTTGTTGCTGGGTCAGAAGAAGGCAATCATCTTTCTTCCCACTGAGGTCAGTAAACTGTGGTTAGCAATACGTGCTTGAGGTCCCTTCCTTCTTGGCTTCCAGACTCCATTTTGACTTAGGTTTCCCTGTTCATTTTCACAACACACATCCATCATATACCTGCAGTCACTTATTGTTAACATTTTTCCATGTCTGTTTTATCTCTGAGTATAGATATAAATACATATTTTGCTGATCCATTTTAAACTAAAAGCTACAGATTTTATGATGCTTTATCTATAAATATATCAGCATGTATTTACTAAGGCATTGATTTATACATCCACCCTATAATTATTATACTCAAGGACACTAATATTTATACAATTATACTATAATACCTATTGAGGCTAGATCCCAATGTTTCCAATTTCCCAATAATATCTCCATAGCTGCTCTTAGTTTCTACTAGTGAATTTTTGATAATTTTCTCATTTGGCGGCAATATATACTTAGTTCAGATTTAAATATAGAAAAGAAATGTATTGCATCGTTTAACTGAGAAGATCTGGATTGATTTTAGGCAGAGTTTTCATGCTCAATATTAGCATCAAGCCTCTCTCTCTCCCCCTCCATCTTCCCATTTTACTCTCTTTTCTAGTATGTCATTCTCACGTAGGATTTCTCTATGTTGTGCAAATTGAGCTTACATCATTTACAGTCGAGTTCAAAGGGAAATAATTTTTTTTTTAATCTAAAAATTCTAGCAACCATCTCCAAGATTTATTTTCACTGACCACATCTAATTTGTGGTCGTGGGCTACTCCTAAAATGAAAATGTTGTTCAAGCATGGGGCACAGGTAAATCCTTAGAGTGTGGAGTTGACTGCCTAAAACATGGGGCAGAGAAGGGAAGGAGTAGTGATCCAAAAGGGAAAAGCACACAGGTTGCTTTAAAAACAGTTCAGTTCAGTTCAGTTCAGTCGCTCAGTCAGTTGAGAATGTAATGATGAATATAAATATTCCAAGCCTAGAAAGCTCTCACTGTGTGGTTGGGGAGATGAACATGTAAACAAATGCACACAACATTGATACCAAATGCAATAGTAAAGGCATAATTCACAGTAAAATCACAATATAACAATATTCATTAAGATGCTTTTAAATCCAGAGTATCTACCTTCATATGTGAAATAAATAAAATACTCAATCCTGCTTTTCATTCAAACAAAATATACTTATGCAATTATTTGCTTATTTTGGTTTGGGAATTGTTTTATAAATTAAATAGCTGAAAAACTCCAGAGTAAGCTTCTCAGGGTTAAAGGGTAAAAAGTCCATTACTTCATTTCTACTTTTGAACACCCATTATTTCCAGTCATTCTACTAAGCATTGGGATAAAAGATGGTCCTTGCTTTCAAGAAGCTTAAAGTTCAGTAAGGCTGCAATAGAAAATCACCTTAGTTGTGATGCCTGTCTTTATTTATGGGTCCCAGAGCTTATTCTTCTCCTTGACTTCACCTATTTCTCATTTCCTGTCAATGCCCTGATTACTCTTGGTACCCATTTTGCTCTGATTTCTGTGTGATATGTATCTTCTTGGTTCCTGGCTGTCTACCTAAGTTCTAGTCCCATCACTTTCCTGACCCCAATTTTTCATGTATGTCCTCTGCTTCACTTCCTCAAACCCAGTAAGTTTATGACTTAGTAGCATGAACACCATTGTGTAATAATGCCTGCAAAAGCTCAAAGCAGAAGTAGTAATATCAGTGTCTTATACCTCCATGAGCAATAACAAATCAAAAGTAACACTGTAATCTACCTAAATATTAATTATGACATCTGCTAGCTAGCTAACTAACTCTAAATGTAACTATTTTCCTGCCCAAATCTTGCCTAACAAATGCAATATTTGAAAACTTCATTTTTAGAGTATTTATTATCAGAAGCAACATTATTTTGCACACTTTCACATATATGTCAATGTCCAACTCTATCAATTTTCTTGGAATAAATTATTAGAATAAAATAAAATGGGATAAAAGGGGGATAAAAGTCACAAAAATATCAAAGATTCCTGCATGAATATTGACAAATTACTCTCCCCCAATTGGACTAACTTTCACTCCCACCAGTATTATGTGAAAAAGCTTTTTTAAAATTTCCTAATTATTTATATCATCATTTGTTTCAAATCTTTGCAAAAATAAAAGGCAAAAGATAGTCTAACTAGCTTAAAATTATTTATTTGATTGCTAATGTCAACATTTATAAATATATTGATTATACATTCAGATATGTTTCTGTGTTAAATATATGTGTTGCTACTTTTACCTAAAGTAGTTATTAGGATGTTAATGATGATCTCACGAATGTGTATCTATACTTATTAACATATATATACTAATCTATTTTCTACAATATTCATGGTAAATATTTCTCCACTTTGTTGGCTGTTAAATATAGAATCTTGTTTAATGTTTTGGATTAAACATAAAATATGTGTCTTCTGATGGCTGGATTCACCTCCAATTCATCTTTATGTCTCAGTATGCCACTATAAGAAGAATATGGACATTTTTGCTTCAAACAAGCATCTGTGCACATGTATATGTAAACATTTCTGCAAGTGATGTGAACAATTTTGTTATAAACTTGCAAAAAGATGGTTTGACTCATCATTAATACAGCTAATGATATCAAGAAACCAATATCTCAGGGTGATAAAAGTAAATTAACTCCCATTTTTATCTATTGTTAAGTAGCCTTATTTGTGTTTTGGCCAAAGTGAAGGACAAGCTGTCAATTTAATGGATATACATCATTTCTAAAAGTTTCATCCTTATTAAGAGTGTGAAGGTGTGATTGGGCTGATGTTTCTTTCAAAAGCTTTTCCGAATATCTTTATTGTGGCTTTAGTCATTAATACATCTCTCACAATTGTCCATTAATAATACTAAGTTTGACAGTGTATCTATGTTAGAGACATTCTGATACTAACCAGATAGATCATTAACCTGTGGTTGCTTTATTTTCTCCTATCAATTCAGTCATGAAGTACTATAAACAATTGTCCAATAGTAAGAAGAATGAGGACTTGACAATTATCTTATAACTTCTAAGTGCACAGTTGAGTGTTTTCCCTTGCATCTTTCAGACCTGTGGGATATCTACTGTATATTTAAGGAGGCTGAGGTCACAAAGAGTTGGACACAACTGAGTACATAAGCAAGCAAGCAAGGTAAACAGAAGATATTTTCTTTTGCCTAAAATTGAAGAAAATTATCATTGGATTCCTGAATTACTGTTGCTCCTCGACTTGTTAGCTTCTATTCATTTACTTTCATGGCAGGTAGACATCTTCACGTTTAATTTCCATCTCTAGTACTGCCCCTCACTGCTTGTTCTGAGTACTAAAGGGAAGAGAAGATCAAGTTTGAGGAAAAAATCCTAGTAGGCTCATACTTTCAGGTTCGCAGTTTACTGGATAAGAAGAAAAATGAGATAACAAATTCTTTACTGGAGAAAACTAACAATGACAAGAGACACACTAAATTATGCAACTACCCAGGTTTCTGACATGAAGCTGTAGACTGAGTGGGAAAGACAGGAAGACAGTATTTGTGCTGAATACCTGAGCCCTGGGAATGTAAGAGAAATGAAGTGAGTAGCTTATCCAAAGTGTAGAGAATCTTCATTTAAGCACATTAACTGGATGACTGAAAGCATCCATCAGGGCATAATAGATTATACTCTGGGCCAACTTGACATGTTATCCTTCCTGCATGTTATAGAAATGGAAGATACCTACAGTCATAATCAAGCATTTAAAAGTAAAAAAAAGAACTTTTTTTTTGGTTGTTTAAATACATGAACACAGTCTTTGGAGTAATTCCACAAAACAATTTTTTCAAGCAGGGTTTGTAGAGCGCCCTTTGAAAATTTCATCCAGTAATAATTAATGTCTTTAGAAAACCAAATTTGCATCAAAGGAGACATTTGTTTGCTATAAACTCTCCTCATGATACATACTTAGCTGTTACCATCTTTGTTGTCATAGATTCTTTGAAGTGCCAATTCTTAACAGCCAGAAGATTTCAGGCTGCAGAAATTTGCTATAGTTTCTTATCAACTGTCTTCTTTCTTATAATTCAAAGGACCTAGCTACACAGAGAGTTCATATAGTGTGCATGCTAAAAACTTTATTTAGCATGTTGCTGGTTTCAGTTCAGTTGCTCAGTCATGTTTGACTCTTTGTGACCCCATGGATTGAAGCACACCAGGCCTCCCTATCCATCACTAACTCTCAGAGTTTACTCAAACTCATGTCCACTGAGTCGATGATTCCATCCAACCATCTCATAGTCTGTCATCCCCTTCTCTTCCCACGTTCAGTCTTTCCCAGCATCTTCTCCTCCCATCTTCAATCTTTCCTACCATCAGCATCTTTTCAAACGAGTCAGCTCTTCAATTCAGGTTGCCAAAGTATCGGAGTTTCAGCTTCAGCATCAGTCCTTCCAATGAACACTCAGGACTGATCTCCTTTAGGATGGACTGGTAAGATCTCCTCACAGTTCAAGGGACTCTCAAGAGTCTTCTCCAACACCACAGTTCAACAGCATCAGTTCTTCAATCCTCAGCTTTCTTTATAATCCAACTCTCACATCCATACATGACTACTGGAATAATTAGAGCCTTGACTTGACAGACCTTTGTTGCAAAGTAATGTCTCTGCATTTTAATATGTTGTCTAGGTTGGTCATAACTTTTCTTCCAAAGAGTGTCTTTTAATTTCATGGCTTCAGTCACCATCTGCAGTGAATATGGAGCCCAAAAACAATAAACTCTGTCACTGTTTCCACTGTTTCCCCATCAATTTGCCATGAAGTGATGGGATAGATGCCATAATCTTAGTTTTCTGACTGTTGCGCTTTAAACCAACTTTTTCACTCTCCTCTTTCACTTTCATCAACAGGCTCTTTAGTTCTTCTAAACTTTCTGCCATAAGGGTGGTGTCATCTACATATCCGAGGTTGTTGATATTTCTCCCAGCAATCTTGATTCCAGCTTCTGCTTCTTCCAGCCCAGCATTTCTCATGATGTACTCTGCATAAAAGTTAAATAAGCAGTGTGACAATATACAGCCTTGACATAGTCCTTTCACTATGTAGAACCAATCTGTTGTTCCATGTCCAGTTCTAACTGTCGCTTTCTGACCTGCATACAGGTTTCTCAAGAGGCAGCTCAGGTGGTCTGGTATTCCCATCTCTTTCAGAATTTTCCACAGTTTTTTGTGATCCACACAGTCAAAGGATTTGGCATAGTCAATAAAGCAGAAGTAGATGTTTTTCTGGAACTTTCTTGATTCTTCATTGATCCAACAGATGTTGGCAATTTGATCTCTGGTTCCTCTGAATTTTCTGAATCCAGCTTGAACATCTGGAGGTTCACTGTTCATGTAGTATTGAAGCCTGGCTTGGAGAATTTTGAGCATTACTTTGCTAGCGTGTAAGATGATTGCAACTGTGTGGTAGTTTGAGCATTCTTTTGTATTGCCTTTCTTTGGGATTGGAATGAAAACTGACATTTTCCAGTCCTGTGGCCACTGCTGCATTTTCCATATTGGCTGGCATATAGAGTGCAGAACTTTCACAGCATCACTTTTAGGATTTGAAATATCTCAACTGGAATTCCATCATCCCCACTAGCTTTATTTGTAATGATAAATTACAAATAAAGGCCCACTTGACTTCATATTCCAGGCTCCAGTCTGGCTCTAGGTGAGTGATCACACCATTATTATCTGGGTCATGAAAACCTTTTTTTGCATAGTTCTTCTGTGTATTCTTGCCACCTCTTCTTAATATCTTCTGTTTCTCTTAGGTCCATACCATTTCTGTCCTTTAGTGTGCCCATCTTTGCATGAAAGATTCCCTTGGTATCTCTAATTTTTTTGGACATCTCTCTAGTCTTTCCCACTCTATTGCATTCCACTATTTCTTTGCACTGATCACTAGGAAGGCTTACTGGTTTATTCTGTAACTAACATTGAATAATGAAAAGGCTGAAAAATTATTTATATAAATACACAGGGCACACACAAAAAGCTGGAAGCTATATCAAGGAGAGACATTTCAAATAATCTTATCTTTTGAAGAAAAGTGAAACACAAAGGGAACACACAGACAACACTATCAAGAGATAAGAAATTGAGCTTAATTTTGATTTAGAGTGGAATTTAAAAATTGTAAAAATACTATGCTTTTGAAAAACACATAGAATTCAAAATCATTTTTACTCATTAAAATGCGATAAAGATTTAGGTAGCTTTTGTTGGAATGTCACTCAGGATATGTCACCTTTAAAACTATGTAAGATCACTAAATGGGTTTTTTCACAGATTTTAGGTACATGTTAAAGTTAATTTCCAAACAGAGATTTTGGCTTCACAATACTGACAGGAAATGTGGCTTTCATGGTTTCCTGTAGGTTGTTCAAACTACAAACTGTTCCAGGAGTTACCATATGTGTTGGCATCTCTCTCTAATCCAGTTTTGAAGGACAAGCTAAATCTAATGTAGAACTTCTAAATATGTGAATATAGTGTCTTGTAAAAATATAACTCAAAAAATAAAATAAATAAGTTCAACAGACTTTACTGTATACTCCAAAACCAGAGACAGAAAGGAAGAGAAACAGTTTTCAAGTCTTATTTTCCTTAATTAATAACAGTGAAATTGTAGACATAGAAAGAGTTAGAAAAATTAGTAAATACAATTCAATAATACAGCAGCAGCAACCAATTTCAATTATGCTTTGTTTTCTTAAATAGACGCTGGACTGTTTTACCTGGGTGTTTGAGGGTGGTTGATATAAAGCTCACTTTTCTATATCAATGAGTCTATATCCCTGCTTGGAAACCATGACTCAAGGAATTTTATATATTTTATGCTTTAACTGGACATGGAACCACAGACTGGTTCCAAATTGCAAAATGAGTACCTCAAGGCTGTATATTATCACCCGGCCTATTTAACGTATATGCAAAGTACATCATGTGAAATGCCAGACTGGATGAAGCACAAGCTGGAATCAAGATTTCCAGAAGAAATATCAATAACCTCAGATTTGCCAGTGACATCACCCTTATGGCCATAAGTGAAAAGGAACTAAAGAGCCTCTTGCTGAAAGTAAAAAAAGAAAGTGAAAAAACTAGCTTTAAACTCAACATTCAAAACATGAAGATCATGACATCCAGTCCCATCACTTCATGGCAAATAGATGGGGAAACAATGGAAACAATGACAGACTTCATTTTCTCGGGCTCCAAAATCATTGCAGTCGATGACTGCAGCCATGAAATCAAGACGCTTGCTCTTTGGAAGAAAGGCTATGACCAACTTAGATAGCATTTTAAAAAGCAGAGACATTACTTTGCCAACAAATGTCTGTCTAGTCAAAGCTATGGCTTTTCCAGTAGTCATGTATTGATGTGAGAGTTGCACTATAAAGAAAGCTGAGTGCCGAAAAATTGATGCTTTTGAACTGTGATGTTGGAAAAGACTCTTGACAGTCCCTTGGAGTTCTAGGAGATCCAACCAGTCCATCCTAAAGGAAATCAGTCCAGAATATTCATTGGAAGGACTGACTCTGAAGCTGAAACTCCATTACTTTGGCCACCTGATGTGAAGAATAAATTCATGGGAAAAGACCCTGATGCTGGGAAAGATTGAAGGCAGGAAGAGAAGGGGACAACAGAGGATGACATGGCTGGATGTCATCAGTGATTCGACAGACATGAGCTTGAGCAAGCTCCTGGAGTCGGTGATGGACAGGGAGGCCTGGTGCGCTGCAGTCCATGGCATGCTTAGTCGGACATGACTGAGCGACTGAACTGATGGAACTTAAAAATGACATTTTTCTAAAACTATTCTATATTTCTAAGGAAATTTCAAAGTAATAAAGTTTAGCATCCATATTGTATATCAACCATAAGTGAGTGAGTGAAGTCACTCAGTCGTGTCCAACTCTCTGTGACCCCATGGACTGTAGCCTACCAGGCTCCTGTGTCCATGGGATTCTCCACGCAATAGTACTGGAGTGGATTGCCATTTCCTTCTCCAGGGGATCTTCCTGACCCAGGGATGGAACCCGGGTCTCCCGCATTGTAGACAGGCGCTTTACCATCTGAGCCACCAGGGAAGTCACGGTCCATGTTAAATACAGAATGATATCTCCATGTGAATCAGAGAGACCTTATCAGGCATTCAAACATGGGTGAGATACTGACCAATGCTCTTTTGCATCCGCTTCCCTGTATTTCTTCTTTAATGAACAGTGTTGCTGCTGCTGCTGCTGCTAAGTCACTTCAGTTGTGTCCGACTCTGTGCGACCCCAAAGACGGCAGCCCACAAGGCTCCCCCATCCCTGGGATTCTCCAGGCAAGAAGACTGGAGTGGGTTGCCATTTCATTCTCCAACGCATGAAAGTAAAAAGTGAAAGTGAAATTGCTCAGTAGTGTCCAACTCTTCACGACCCCATGGACTGCAGCCTACCAGGCTTATCCGTCCATGGGATTTTCCAGGCAAGAGTACTGGAGTAGGGTGCCATTGCTTTCTCCAATAAACAGTGCTACTGTGTTAATAATCAAAGGAAGCCAGATTAAAAGGCAGAGTGAGTCATTAATTAAGCAGAGAGGAGTATAAAACACAGGGGAACCACCAAAACACTCTAATAGCTAATCAACTGTTAAATTCTCAATTTCTGTGTGAGCAAAAGTGCTATGCTTGCCCCTCCCTTTCTCCTCACTCCATTTCTTTGACTTTGCACCAGTGCCCCTCCACATCCATGGCTAAGAAAATAATACAGCAAAGTCCAAAGTTTAAAATTGAATCACTATAAAAGTTCTCCATTAAAAAATGCATAAAATTCATATAGGGCACTGACTTTAATGAAACAACAGCTTTACCAACTGAAGGTGATAATCTTCATTGTTAATATTGTGCTTTCTCTATCTTTATCAGCATCACCAATATACAACTCTTTTTCATTTTTCAGTTCAGTTTGGTCACTCAGTCATGTCTGACTCTCTGCAACCCCAGAGACTGCAGCAGGCCAGGCTTCATTTTTAGGAGATTTTTATAAAATAATATGATCAATGTAAAAATTTGACCAACTGATTACAAGTTAAGAACATGGGCTTTGAAAACCATTGATCTATGTCTTCCTTTAAATAGTTCAATACAAGATACAGGATGCTTGGGGCTAGTGCACTGGGATGACCCAGAGAGATGATATGGGGAGGAAGGTGGGAGGGGGGTTCAGGATTGGAAACTCATGTACACCTGTGGCAGATTCATGTCAATGTATGGCAAAATCAATACAGTATTGTAAAGTAAAATAAAAAATAAAAAAATAAAAAAAATAAATGCATGTTTTTAAAATTTAACAGTTTTGCATCTATAAGGTTCTTATCCCCATATTTAAAAAAGAAAAATCCCTACTATCTGTAAGGTGAGTACAGAGAAAAAGAGACTGAGCCAAGCAGTCAGGCAAGAAAAGGAAATTTATTAGAGGGAAAAGAGAGGGTGACTGGCTCTTAAGGAGAATCAGTGTTCTCCCTTTCTGATGGAGTCTTTCTTGTACCCCACCAATGAAAAATTATCTGAAGGGATGGTCACGTAGCCAGAGGTCTGGAATCCAGTGGTCTTGCAGCTTTGAGAAGATAAGCACCAGTGAGATAGCAGGATGGCTTTTGGTCAGTTTGGTCAGTCCCACAGATCACTATGATTTATTCTTTGTTTGCAAGGTCGACATAGCAAGCCATCTTATCAATGAGACTCCTGGTGAGCCCTATCACTACCAGTCCTGAGTTCAGGTTTATATTAATGATATATTTAAGCACACTTTGCTGAACTTCACTGTTTTCCACAGATACTGGATGCTTCCATGATAAGCATGATGATGATACCAGGCGATGACACAGGTTTGCTTTTGCCTGCAGAAGTGATGTGTATACCATATGGACACGAGTCTTGAGAAGCATCATGTGATTTCACATTACATCTCTTTTTTTTCTCTTCCACAGATTGAAAATACTTCAGACAGCAGTGTTCCATCGGCTGGATACCAGAGTGAAGGTGATGCAGAGCAGAATTACAGCCAACATTCGGTGGACATGTGGCATAAGCAAGAAATAAGTTTCTAATTTTATAGAACAGTGAGAATTGGGGTTGATATTGCACCAGAAGATGGCTATTCTGAAAGATACAAGCACACTTAGCAGAGTACCGGTACATGATAATCATGATAACTTTGATTATTAACAATGAGGAGCTTTAATAATCAGAACATTTCATCTTCTGATAGTTCATGAGAAAGAGATATCCTAAAATAAAGAAGTATTGTTCAGATTACAGAGACCTGTTAAGACAAACAGCGAAATAGTGAATTCCAGAGTATGACTAAAGATACTTTCCTTGACCAAACTTTAGTGAGATCCCCTGAACCCTCTTGCTAACAAGATTCATATATATATACTTCTTACAGAATCCAGTTTTAGCAAGAATCCTACTATATTAGCTCAAAGTCCCCACTCTATACATCTGATCACAGGCCCAATATCTGCTAAACCCCAGATGATATCTGGTCATTCTTGCCTGTGTTCAGTGAGAGTTCTGTTTGGTAACTTTAAGCTGGAATCCTTCCAGACTTGATGTCTCCTCTTACTAATTTTCCATTCACTAATTACCCAGTCTCCATGTTTGCCACTTGACTGTAAATCCCCAGGTATTCTATTCAGAATAAGGCCAATATTTTGAATTTTGTTGTTTTGTTATCCAGCCTGCCTGGTCTGTCCTTCATTATCTCCTGGAGTTTGGTCAAATTCATGTCCATTGACTTGGTGATGCTATCTAACCGGCTCATCCTCTGCCAGCCCCTTCTCCTTTTGCATTCCATCAAATCAATTCAATTAAGAATTTAACCCAGTTTTATTCTGGAGTCTCTCTTCCCCCATGGCAATATTTTTTTCATAATAAAATCTATGTCAGCCTCTTTAACTTTTGCCTGGCTTGGTTTTTTATTTAATAAGTATATGGTGAGTTCACCACAGATTTATCCTAATACCAGATAGTAAATTTTGTAGCTCAACAAGATTTACCATTTAATTTTGAATACATCACTCACTTCATTTTAGCATTAGGGAAACTGACACATTCTGAGCTGAGGAATTTTCCTAGTATCACTGAGCTATTAAAGAAAAAAAAAAATCTAGAATCCAGGTCAAATTATTTGTAGATGCACAACTGTTAGCACTGACCCATAACTAAAATATAACACTGTCCATATATTTGAGGGTAAAGGGGAGGAGGGGAATCAAATACTACACACTTGTGAATTATTTGTTGTTGTTGTTTAGTTGCTAAGTCCTGTCAGACTCTGGAACCTGTGGACTATAGCTGGCCAGGCTCCTCTGTTCATGGGATTTCCAGGTAAGAATACTGGAGTAAGTTACCATTTCCTACACCAGGGGATGTTCCAAACCCGGGGATCAAATCCATGTCTCCCACTTGGCAGGTGGATTCTTTACCACTGAGCCACCTGGGAAGCCCACATGTTAATTATTAAAAAAAATGTAAGTTTTTAGGTATCTATATTCTAAGGTAGGCAAGCAGGAAACACATTTTAAAAAGATAGTGTGTATGTAAGCATTTTGATACAAATGGCAAATTTTTCTCAAAATGGTTCATAAAATGTGACTTAATATGTTGCTAGATAACCACATGTGTGGAGAAAAATTTCACTTTTCCTGAGAGGACAAAACTTCAGTGAAGTCTTACGGCCAGTGATAGATGTTAGGTCTCATTGAAAAGACATGACCAAGGTGAAGGTTTGAGGCACAGATGGGCAAGCTTCTGAAGAATTATTTCCTCACTAAATAGTAAGAAAGAAATTGTGAAATAAAACTGAATATAGATAAGTCATGTATTTAATGAGGTGGTGAAGATCGGACATGACTGAGCGACTGAACAACTGAACTGAACTGAAAGCTTAGGAAAGAGCAAAGACTTACAAGTTTAAAATTCCATTTCAGGAGAATATTGGAGAGGTGAGAAGATAATACACAATCAAATTTATGGGCTGTTTGTGTGGATTGCTTGCCTGGTTATAAACTGAGACTTCAGATGGTATGAGAATGAATAACTTCCTGGCAATAAAGAAACCAGATAATTTGCAGTGACAAACCTGAAGACTTGGGAAGCCTCAAGAAGAGTATTGGCTGATTCTACCCTGAGAATACTGTTTTGTCTGCCTGTAATCAATCTTTTATCCAAGGTATTTGTCAAAATGCCTGAGGACAGTTTATAAAGACAGGTGATGTGTCTGCTTATGCACGTCCTTGCTAATGAACTTTGTACATTTCATAGAATTCAGTCTATGATTAACTTTCATTGTAACATATTCCCCGGTAGTGGGTTTATGGATTAGGAAATGTCAAAGGTAATGATAGCTACTACCAAAGGTAAACCTTCAAATTCCAGTGTATAAACACAGCAGAGCTTTATTTGTAATCAAGAGCAAAGGATTCTCTACCCTTTTCAGTATTTGCCTTCTAAGATTTCCATGATCAAAGAAGAGGAGCTAGACTTAGACGTGATCAATCTCGTCCATATGTCATTGATCAAGTATCATCACAGAGTCCCATAAAGGATCAAGGAGAATAGAACATTGTTCTATGCTGGACAATACTATTAACCATAAAGGAAAGCAAAACCTTGGTGGAAAGATATCTCTCTGTATCGGTCCACTTCTCTGATCATCAGATAACCTTAAGCCTTGTAGTTTCTTCTTGAAGCATCTATTTCATACTCCCTCTCTCTCAAGAGTAAAAATATACTGCAGTCCACATGTAACCTTGGTCTGCTTTACCAAGTATTTTGCCACTAAATAACATGGGACAGTTTTTGGAAGTAGTAGTATCCCAATTCCATACAGTTAAGGAACTATGGCTGATGGAACAACTATTCCCTAAAATTTCAGTGATTTGCCACAATAGTTTATATTTGCTTATATAACTATCAATTGATTGTCGCAGTGGTCAGGGTAAGGAAATGCTCAATAGAGTCATTCAGAAAACACACCATCTTCAATGTGTAGCTCTCAAAGTCATCCTGAATTTTAATATATTGCAAGGAATAAGAAGAGAGGGCATGAGGAATCATATGTGGGTACAGGCTTTGAAGCAGTATACTTCATTTTTGTTCACAATTTCTTGTCCCAAATGCACTCACGTGGCCCTAGAAGATAATAGGAGACAGGAAATGTAGACACACTCCACCATGGAAAGGGAACAGAAATCTATATTCAATAACCAGATATTGAGCTTCCCAGGTGGCTCAGTGGTAAAGAATCTGCCTGAAGCACAGGAGATGCAGGTTCCATCATTGGGTTAGAAGATTCTCTGGAGGAATAAATGGCAACCCACTCCAATATTTTTGTCTAGGAAATCCCATGGGCAGAAACTGGCAGGCTACAAGTCGATGGCATTGCAGTATTGGATATGACTTAATGACTAAACAACAAGCCAGATATTCCAAACCCCTGCTCATCTCTTACTTCCAGAGGTTACTGATAATCAGGCAAAAACTACTCAATAATTTCTAACTGGTCAGATAAGATGAAACCAACGGTAAACTAAATGCTTTAGTGAATGTTGTGTGTCTTGTTCTGTGGGTCTGACAAAGCAAGACACAGTTGCCTCAGTGCTTTCTATGTCATAGAGGAAAGGGACTATGAAAGAGGTAATAAGTCACACAGTATATGCTTTTTATGTACAAGTCTTTCTAAATCTGAGTTCAGAATGAATCTTTTTTTGTTTTTGTCTGTTTTTTTTTTAATTTTTATCATAAAACTTCATACAGAATCCTCCTACAGTAAATAGGACCTTCCCTGCAATTTTTATAGTGTCCCTCAGTGCAAGCCTACTATAAAAAATTAATCTAAAAAGTTGAAAAATGCAGTAATAGAAACATTGCCTGTTGATATTCTGGCTTTGTTCAGTGGAAAACTTTCAACCACCTAGTGCTGGAATGTAGACCTTTCAGGAGTCCCTCATCCATTTTAGCTTTTCTATTGAATGTTATTACATTTTATGGGGTCACCCTGAGAAAGAACCAAATTACAGATAGTCTATCTACTCTTAATATCAGATACATATGGTTTAAAACCCAGCTCAGTAGAGAGAGAAACACCCTTTACTTTTGAAGTTTGAGATTCTAAAGCAGACTCTATTTGAATAGAAAATCTTTCTACTTCTGCATGAAGTTGAATCAAAGAAATATCACTGTTAATGGGACTATTTTCCAAAATTTGCTATTGTACCCTCCCCACGGAAGAATAGGTAAATGAGGGTGACCTAATAGTGCCTTCCAAGTTTCCTGACCAAAAAATTATTAGGTTGAAAAAAATCTCAAAATATATTGTTAAGGACCTGTATAACATTATTATCAATATTGATTTCTTACAGCTTTATTCCATTGATTTTTCTACTCCACTGAGTCTGGGAAATGAGAATATTTGAAAACTGCTAGAGTTTTTAAATATCCATGCACTGAGCCATAAGCTCCTTCACAGTCAAATATGTCAGCTTTTAATCTTGGTGAAACAATTAAAGGAATTTTTTTTTTGAGAAAACATAGTCCTATGGGACCAAAGGAGCTTGATTTTCCCTAAAGTGTTTTTCATTTTGTCAAATACTAGAGAACATATTTCAACATATTTCAAAGTGAGTTCATTTTCTATTTGGTGTCTGTCTATAAGTACATTGAAGAGTGAATCGTCAATTAGGTTATTGGTAGATGGTGACAAAACAACCCCATATCATTGCTATATAAGATATTGAATATGTGTTGTACCACATTAAATAGAAAAATGAGGTAATAAGCAAAATTGTGATAAACCACTGCATAGAAAAGAAGTGTAAAGCTCTGGAGACAAGCAGGAATGAATCTCTGATTTGCATTTGATCAATTGTTACTTGATTCTTGATTCATCCTGAGACTCTCTGTCCTGACTCTGACTTTCCTGAGAGTTTAGCTGCAGTACCGTGAGATCATCAACACCTGTATTAAGTTCTTAGAGGTTAGCTTATTAATCCTTTTTGTGCATTGAGTTACAAGGCATAAAAGGTCAATAAGAACTGTCAATGGCTTTGAGCTATTCCTAATAGATTTCTCTAGTGGGTGATTTGGATCATAAAAATTATCAATAGCTGATAAGCACTTTAAAATTCTGTGTAAACTGACATTAGAATGCTGGCCAAAAATGTCCCTGCAAATTATCAGGAAAGATCCAGGCATACTTTTTATGCTTATTAATTCATTTTGTTCATGTACATAGAAATGTTATTGAGTTAAATCTGAGGTAGGACCTATATAATCATCTCTAACTTAGACAACTAAATTAACCATGTATCTACCCTCTATTTCAACTCTAAATGTTTGTGCTGTTTTCTACTTTAAACTTACTTTTTAAATTTTTTTCATGCAATTTTTAAAGATCACACTCCATACGCAGTTGTTACAAAGTACTGACTATATTCCCCTTGCTGAACAATGCATTCTTGTAGTCTCTCTTATAACCAACAGTTTGTACCCCCCACTCCCCCATCATTATATTGTCTCTCCTCTCTCTCCACTGGTAACTCTATCTGTAAGTCTGTTTCTTTTTTGTCATATTCACTAGTTTCTTGTATTTTTTTAGATTCCCACATATAAATGATATCATATTGTATTTGTCCTTTTCTGTCTGACTTATTTCACTTTAGCACAATGCCCTCCAAGACCATCCATGTTGTTGCAAACGACAAAATTCAGTACAGTTCAGTTCAATTCAGTCGCTCAGTCGTGTCCGACTCTTTGCGACCCCATGAATTGCAGCACGCCAGGCCTCTCTGTCCATTACCATACAGCTGAGTAGTATTTCATTGTTTATATATATACCATGTCATCTTTATCCATTCATCTTTGATGGACACTTAAGGTTGTTTCAATATCTTGGTTATTATAGGTAATGCTGCCTTGAACTCTGAGATGCATGTACTGCTTCAAGTTAGTGTTTTCATTTTCTTCGCATATACACGCAAGAGCAGAATTGCTGAATTGGCTCAGAGGTTAAAGCGTCTGCCCACAATGCGGGAGACCCGAGTTCGATTCCTGGGTCCGATCCCTGGGTCAGGAAGATCTCCTGGAGAAGCAAATGGCAACCCACTCCAGTATTCTTACCTGGAGAATTCCATGGACAGAGGAGCCTGGCAGGCTACAGTCTATGGGATCGCAAAGAGTCGGACACAACTGAGCGACTTCACTTTCACTATTACAGTTCTATTTTTACTTATTTGAACTTTTATAGTATTTTCCATAGTGAATGTGCCAATATATATTCCAACCAATGATTTATCTTTAGCTTTATTTATTTATTTTGTCTCAAGATTGTTTCGGCTATTTGGGGTCTCTTGTGTCCCATATCGGAGAAGGCGATGGCACCCCACTCCAGTACTCTTGGCTGGAAAATCCCATGGACAGAGGAGCCTAGCAGGCTGCAGTCCATGGGGTCGCTAAGAGTCTGACACAACTGAGTGACTTCCCTTTCACTTTTCACTTTCATGCATTGGAGAAGGAAATGGCAACCCACTCCAGTGTTCTTGCCTGGGGAATCCCAACGACGGGGGAGCCTGGTGGGCTGCTGTCTATGGAGTCACACAGAGTCGGACACGACTGAAGTGACTTAGCAGCAGCAGTGTTCCATATAGGGCAAATTTTAGGATTATCTGTTCTAGTTCTATGAAAAATGTCATGAGTATTTTGCATTAAATCTGTAGATTGCTTTGGGTAATATGGATGGTTTAACAATATGAATTCTTCCAACCTACAAATGGAATATCTTTTCATTTATTACCCTGCTTATTTAACTTACATGGAGAGTATGTCATGAGAAACACTGGGCTGGATGAAACACAAGCTGGAATCAAGATTGCTGGAAGAAATATAAAAAACCTCAGATATACAGATGACACCATTCTTATGACTAAAAGTGAAGAAGAACTAAAGAGCCTCTTGATGAAAGTGAAAGAGGAGAGTGAAAATGTTGGCTTAGAGCTCAACATTCAGAAAACGAAGATCATGGCATCTAGTCCATCATTCATGGCAAATAGATGGGGAAACAGTGGAAACAGTGACAGACTTTATTTTTGGGAGCTCCAAAATCACTGCAGATGGTGACTGCAGCCAAGAAATTAAAAGATGCTTACCCCTTGGAAAGAAAGTTATGACCAACCTAGACAACATATTAAAGAGCAGAGACATTACTTTGCTGACAAAGGTCTGTCTAGTCAAGGCAATGGTTTTTCCAGTGGTCATGTATGGATGTGAGAGTTGTACTGTAAAGAAAACCGAGCATAGAAGAATTGATGCTTTTGAACTGTGGTGTTGGAGAAGACTCTTTAGAGTCCCTTGGACTGCAAGGAGATCCAACCAGTCAATCCTAAAGGAGATCAGTCCTGGGGGTTCACTGGAAGGACTGATGTTGAAGCTGAAACTCCAATACTTTGGCCACCTGATGGGAAGAGCTGACTCATTAGGAAAGATCCTGATGCTTGGAAGGATTGGGGGCAGGGGGAAAAGGGGATGACAGAGGAAGAGATGGCTGGATGGCATCACTGACTCAATGGATATGAGCTTGAGCAAGCTCCAGGAGTTGGTGATTTACAGGGAGGCCCTGGCATGCTGTAGTCCATGGGGTTGCAGAGTTGGACACGACTGTGTGACTGAACTGAACTGAAATTTTATTTGCTTTTATTGTCTTCAATTTCTTTCATCAATGTCTTACAGTTTTCAGAGTATAGTATTTTCACCACCATGGTTAAGTTTTTTCCTAGATATTTTATTCTTTTTGATGCAATTGTAAACAGGATTGCTTTTTTTTAAATTATTTTAATAGCTCACTATTAGTGTATAGACAAGCAACAGGGTTTTATATATTAATCCTATATCCTGCAAATTTACTGAATTAATTTTTATTACTTCTGATAGTTGTGTGCATGTGTGTAGACTTCAGAGCTTTTTATATAAAGTGTCATTTCATTTGCAAATGATGATTTTTTTTGTTTTGTGAGTTCCTCCATTTCAATTTGGATATTTCATTTCTTTTTCTTGTCTGATTTGTGTGACTAGGAGTTCCATTAGCATGTTAAATAGAAATGTTGAGAATAAGCATTGTTGTATTGTTCCTAATTTTAGAGTAAGATTTTTAGCCTTCTACTATTGACTATGCTGTTAGCTCTGAGTTTATCATAAGTGGCTTTTGGTATGTTGAAATATGTTCCCTCTGTAACAACTCTGAGAGAGTTTTTATTATGAATGAATAGATGTTGAATTTTTGTGAAATGTTTTTCTTGGGGGGGGTCTATTGAGATGATCATATAATTTTTATCCTTTCCTGTGTTAATGTGATGTATCACACATTGATTTGTGATACTGAGATATCTTTGCATCCCTGGAACAAATTCTACTTGATTAAAAAATGTTTTTCATATATTTTTTAATTCAGCTTGCCAATATTTTGTTGGGGATTTTTGTATCCATATTCATTAGATTTATTGGCCTGCAATTTTCTTTTTGGAATGTCTTATTTTGGTTTTGGTATGAGAGTAATGATGGCCACATCAGATACATTTAAGCATGTTCTTTTTTTTTTAAATATTTTGAAATAGTTTGGGATGGATGAGGATTAGTTCTTCTTTATATGTTTAGCAGAATTCCCCTGTGAAGTCATCAAGTCTTCGACTTTTCTTTGCTGGGATTTTATTTATTGCAATTTCTATTTCACTATTCATAATCAGACAATTCAGTTTGCCTATTTCTTCCTGAATCAGCCTTGGAAGGTTATATGTTTCTAGAAATTTTTCCAATTCTTCTAGGTTGTCCAAATTGTTAGCATATAATGGCTTGTTATATTCTCATGATTTTTTGTATCTCTGTAATATTAGTTGTTATTTCTTCTCTTTTTTTTTTCTATTGTTGGGACTTTTTTTTAATTATTGGGTCTTTTTTATTATTGAGTCTTCTCTCTTTTTTTTCCTCCTTAGCCTGGATAAAAGTTTATCAGTTTTGTTTACTTAAGAAAAAAAGTTCTTGATTTCATTGATCCCTTCTATATTTTCCCTCGTTTTATTTTTTTCTCTTTGATTTTATTATAATATTTTCTTTTTTTTTTGAAATTTTAAACATAGTTTATTTTCTTTTTAAATTATTAATACTTTCCATATTCAATAAAAATGCATTAGATAGAAAGAGAAAATAAAATGCAATTATCCACCAGTTTAGATAGCTTTCAATTTTTAGTATGTGTTGTCATCTGGCTTTTTTTTTTTTTTTTCTTTCTTTTCTTTTCTTTTTTTTTTTAATTTTAAAATCTTTAATTCTTACATGTGTTCCCAAACATGAACCCCCCTCCCACCTCCCTCCCCATAACATCTCTGTGGGTCTAATATTTTCTTAATTTTACTGACTTTGCGCTTTATTTGTTACTTTTCTACTTCCTTTACATGGTAGGTTTGGTTATTTAAGATTCTTTTCATTTGTTACTTGAGGTAAACTTGTATTTCTATAAACATCTCATTTAGAATTGTGTTCGTCTTTGGAAAGCTTTTGTTTCTATATTCATTTGCCTTGGCGTATTTTCTGATTTCCATTTTGGTTTCTTCATTGAAGCATTGGTTTTTTAGTAGCATGCTTTTAGTTTTCACATGTTGGATTTTCTCACTTTTTCTTTCTGTCATCGATTTCTAGTTTCATATTACTTCAGTCATAAAAAATGTAGGATATTATTTTATCCCCTTAAATTGCTTGAGACTTCTTCTGTGGCCTAGCATGTGATCTATCTTGAAGAGCATCCCATATGCACTTAAAAGAATGCATATACTGCTATGTTTGGGTGGAGTACCCTGTAGGTATTCAGTAAATCTAACTGATCTAGATGCCTATGCAGAAGATTGAGGCTTGGAAAATGCCAATAGAAGAAAGATATTTAATAGGCAGCTTATTTGATGTTTGGTAGAAACCAACACAATACTATAAAGCAACTATCCTTCAGTCAAAAATAAATTAAGCTATAAATAAATAGGTTAATAATTTGTGGGAAGATTAGGTTGTCAATAAAAAATAAAATTAAGCTGAAACACAGCCAGTTCATTCCAAAGGAGATAAATCCTGAGTGTTCATTGGAAGGACTGATGTTGAAGCTGAAACTCCAATTCTTTGGCCATCTGAAGCAAGAGCTGACTCATTTGAAAACACTCTGATGCTGGGAAAGATTGAAGTCAGGAGAAGCAGGGGACAACAGAGGATGAGATGGTATGATGGCACCAAAGACTCAATGGACATGAGATCGGGTAAACTCCAGAAGTTGGTGATGGACAGGGAGGCCTGGCATGCTGCAGTTCATGGAGTCATAAAGAGTTGGACACAGCTGAGCAACTGAACTGAACTGAAACACCTTAAAATCTCTCTCAAAATAACAAATAACAAGAAATGGAGCTTTAGTATCAGATTCTATTAATATATAATGGATTCCACATAAATATTTGCTGAGCTAAAGGATGTAAATATTATCTATACATATATATTTTTGTATATGTATATATGTGTGTGTGTGTAAGATTTACTTATATATAATTTTAATTGCTAAAGTAATATATATATATTATAAAATATTTTGAAAGAGTTGGAAAAATATGAAAAAATGAGTATTTCTATAATTCATAGTCATATTCACTTAGTGTTGACAGTTTGGTATGTATTATTTCACTCTTTTTATTGTGTACTTGGCTCTAATACCTATTGATATAATTATATAAACCACTATATATGATGATTAATATATATTAAAAGTATATAATTTATTTCTTTATTTTGAATCACAATTTTTAATATATTATAAAAATGTATAAAATCTATAATGTCAAATATATGCTCATAAAAAATAAAATTTAATGACTATGATAATGTGTCACACTGCATAGCACACTATAATTTTAAGAACTTTTTTCTTAAAGATTTACTTATTTCTATTTTCTCCATGTCAAGAAGGGAAAAATGTGCTCAACAAAATATTTTTAAGAATATTAATCAAATTTTTAATAAATTTTCTGAATATTTGTATGGCTATATGATTAGAATTAATACTCAGAAATGGCACCATTGTATAAAAATATATGAGCAGGATAAGAAATTTCAATATGTGCTTTCTCCAATACAATATATTTCCACAATAGTGTGAATATTAAGTACTGTAAAATACTATTCTTGTACTCCTATTCAAGAGCATAAATATGGCCTATATATAGCAATCATCATGAATTAATATTATAGGAAAACACTTGCTGCTCCAACAATATATATTATTTATTATACACATGAGATAAGAGTTGTTAGAATTTTAAGAATGGGTATTTATTATGTTACCAATGATAATACTGGTGACGATAGAAAAAATTCTTTTAATAAAAAGGAAAATATTATTAAACTCTGGACTTGCTCAGTCATGTTTATACTCATAGACAAAAGTGTCCACATATAAAAGTACACTTATTGTTGCAATTTCTGGAAGAAAAATAACTTTGCTATATTGTATTATAAAAAATCATAAGGGCTTCCCTGCTGGCTCAGATGGTGAAGGATCCACTTGCAATGCGGGAGATTTCACTGGGAAGAAAGTGCTTAGGAACTAAAGTGTTCAAAATTCTCTTTTTCTCAACCTCTTTTTATCCATTTGCTCTTTTTACATCAGAGTTTTTGATAATAGGAAATTTCTTAGAAAGATGTTTGTATTGTAAAATAGCATTGTACTTATTCCATAACTAACTTTCTAAATAAGGATTATCCTCTTACTAACAAAACTGAGATGGACCACTTAACTACATTTTTCTTATTCAAAAATCACTTTGGAAATATTAAATAATGAAAATATCTCAATGATCTACATTTTGGAAATATTAGGTAATGAAAATATCTCCGTGATCTAATTAGCATTTCTTTAATTGCTGAAGTCCAAGTATTTTTCATTTTTAGTTTTGCTCATTGTTATTATGCTTTTGTAAATCATTTACTCTATTTATTAAAATCACCTATTTTTTCCATTTAGTTGTTGCTTTTTTTAAAAAATAAATCACATTATTGACACCTGTTACTTAGGAGACAAAATAAGGAAAAGTTGGTAACTGTGTGTTACTGGAAAATAAGGACACACTCAATAAAAGCATTGTAGGAAAAAACACAATTTAACATGATATGCATTTAACTCTTTGTTATAATTTGTTAGATAATAAATACATACTCTTTTAGCAATGTTAAGTAACAACCATGTTTTTATGTATATGGATACTTGTTTTATCACATTTTCAAATTATTAAAAATGAATACAATAGCAATTTCAGTGGCATTAAATATACAAACAATCTTTTCCATTAGCTCTGTATTATAGGTTCCATTAAGATCATGTTCCTTTTTGCATTTGTGCTTTCTTCACAAGAAAAAAAAAATCTTTTTTTGATGCAGTCACTCCATTCCAATGGCTCCATAACATTGATGATCACAGCTATTGTTTCTCATTAATTACATGTTCATATTAGGACACAGTAACATAAATACAATTACAAACTCATTAGGTGTTAGCTCATGCATACTTTTCCCCATTTTTCATTACAAATCCATTTGTAATTACTATCACCCTTGGGTCTCCACAATATCTTTTCAATAAATCATAGTTGAAAACTTTTTCATTGAAGTAAGTGTCTCAAGTATAATTATCAATACATGGAAAAAATATTTCCAGCTAATAGCAAATGCAAAACTGAACTGCAGTATGAAACTTACTAGTATAATGTGCTTGGAAAGATAATTCAGAGTATACATATATATTGTGTGGGTAAAATGAAAAAGAAACAATATTTGACAGAATATTACTAAAGGTGAAAAATACAAATGCAGATAATTACTTGTTAATAATAAAATAAAGACATATCCTAAGAAATGCACATATGTTTCACAGTCATAGAGAGATTTATAATTGTATGCTAGCTAGAGGTATGATCATATTAAGCTGCATAATTGCATCCTTTTCAGGTTGTATTCATATTTAGATAACAAGAACTTAAAAACTGAGGAGAAATTGAGAAGAAAATGAGTTCTAAGAGTTTGTGATAGAAGGAGAAAAACCAATCTACTTTCAAGGTGAGATCTTAGGCAGATCAAGGGTTATCTCACATAATATGAAGAAATTCGGCAGAACTGTTCTGACCCAGTACCCATCAGTTCCCAAACAGAATCCAGTTGAATTCTAAGTGTGAAAATGTCACTCAATAGCACTGGGACAATCTGAAGCCAGTAGGTTAGTTTAATTAAGGCACAGAAATAATGAAATAGACTAGACAAAATGAAGCTCACAAAATCACGTTCCGAAAAAGAAAAAAATACATACAAAACGGTTTCATAGGGATACAGTGCAGCTGAAGCCCTCTTTTGGAGCACTGTTCATCTCCAGCCTGAACTCAGTAATTCACTCAGCCTAATCTTCATTTCTTTTTGCTCAACTCTGCACATCTTCGTGCCATACCAGACAACCATCACTTTTTGACTCCTGCACATGCTTGACTGGGATTTTTTTGGCACTGCTCATGAGATTATTCTGAGAAGAAATACATTTTATTTAGGATAACTGATAGACATCAAAGTGCACATATTTAAAAGAATATAGTTTGAAAGAAAAAGCTTTTTTCTGTCTCCTTTATAACTCACTTCCCCGTGCCACCTAACATTCTCTCCACCTCATCCTAAGGCAACCACTTAGATGCTTTCTGTCTCTGTGGGTTAGTTGGCATCTTCATATATTTACATAAATGGGATTGTATATTACCAATATTTTTGCTTATTTCCCTTCAGTTCAGTTCAGTTACTCAATCGGGTCCGACTCTTTGTGACCCTATGGACTGCAGCACCCCAGGCTTCCCTGTCCATCACAAACACCCAGAGCTTACTCAAACTCATGTCCATCCAGTCGGTGATGCCATCCAACCATCTCATCCTCTGTCATCCCCTTCTCCTCCTGCCTTCAATCCTTCCCAGCATCAAGGTCTTTTCAAATGAGTCAGTTCTTTGCATAAGGTGGCCAAAGTATTGGAGTTTCAGCTTCAACATCAATCCTTCCAATGAATGTTCTGGACTGATTTCCTTTAGGATGGACTGGTTGGATCTCCTTGCAGTCCAAGGGACTCTCAAGAGTCTTCTCCAACACCACAGTTCAAAAGTATCAATTCTTCGTCACTCAGCTTTCTTTATAGTCCAACTGTCACCTCTTTGCCCATTTCTGTTTCCCTCTAACCTGTGTGCTTACATGCTAAATCATTTCAGTCATGTCCATTGAATCCAAGTCTCTTACATCTCCTACACTGGTGCCACCTGGGAAGCACCCTCTAACCTTAAAAAAACCTATCTATAGGGATGAGATCACTAAGCAATTGAAACTGATTCCTGACTTATGCGCTCCTGAATGCATACAATGCCATGTCTAAACTATTTATTCATTTTCCTAGAAAAAAAAAAAAAAAAGAAGAATAAAGAATTAAGTGACCTCAATAGGTCATTAGCAATCCTGCAGGAAGATCTCTTGGGCAAGATAACATCTGAAGAGTCAGCCAGTCTGCACACAATAGAGAAGGATGCAGAACACAATCTTCTCCCTGGATGATTCATGGAGATTCTTCCCCCAATTTTTCTCTTAAAAAACTGACATGGCTGAGCAGAATCTTTGGAGTTGGTCTCTGAATATGAGGCCATCTTCTCTGCACATTGCTGGTTTTTCTGACTAATGTGTCATAATTTTCTACTGACACTTACCTTTCAAATTATTGGCTTGTGAGCTGTGAGCATCCGAACTTGGGTTCAGTAACAGTATTCCATTTTATAGTGCAGTACAGTTTGTTTATACCTTTACCTATTAGCAAACATTTTCCATTTCTTCCTCATCTATTTTCCATGAAGTGATGGGACCAGATGCCATGACCTTAGTTTTCTGAATGTTGAGTTTTAAGCCAGTTTTTTCACTCTCCTCTTTCACTTTCATCAAGAGGTTCTTTCATTCCTCTTCACTTTCTTCCATAAGGGTGGTGTTATTTGTGTATTCCCAACAACCAAGATGTGGAAATAATATGAGTCCATTAACAGATGAATAAAGACAATATGATAAATATATAGAGATATAGATATAGATATTTAGATAGATAGATGACAGATGGAATGCTATTTAACCATGAAGAAAAAGGTAAATCTAAGATTTTTAACAATGTGAATAAAACTAGAAGGCATTATGCTAAGTGAAATAAATCAGATAGACAAAAAAAAATATATTCTATGGTACCACTAAAAAGAATAAATAAATAAATGATTTGAACTCATAGAAACAGAGGAAGTGAAGTTTCTATGAACCTTCATCCACATGTTTCTATATATGGACCAAGGGAATATAGAAGGATAACATGGAGTGTTTATATATGTAGATATTTTAATAAAGTAAATAAATTTTAATAAAATTAATAAAATGTATGTAGACATCTTAAGAAATTGTCAAAGGATTTTTTAAGCAACTATGTACTTAGGGCTTCCTGGTTGGTGCTGGTGATAAAGAGTCCACCTGCCAATGCAGGAAATGCAGGAGACCTGGGTTCAATCCCTGGATCAGGAAGATTTCCTGGAAGAGGGCATGGCCACCGACCCTAGTATTCATTCCTGGAGAATCTCACAGACAGAGGAGCCTGATGGGTTATGGTCCATACAGTTACAAAGAGCTGGACATGGCTGAAGTGACTTAGCACTCAAGCACATCGTGTACTTGGTCTTGTCTGGCAGCTCAGAGGAAAGAATCCACCTTCTAATGCAGGAGATGCAAGAGAGGTGGGTTCAATCTTGGGGTCTGGAAGATTCCCTGGAAGAGGAAATGGCAACCCACTCCAGTACTCTTGCCAGGACAGAGGAGCCTGGTGTGCTACAGTCCATGGGTTTGTAAGAGTCAGATATCACTTAGTCAGACACTACCACCATCATGTACTATGTCAGCAGTTTATAACAGATCTAGTTTCTCCATGTCCTTTCCAATATATTGTACGGTTACTATTTTTAATTTTAGTCATTCTAATAGCTGTGTGTTAGAATTTTAGTGTGGATTATTTAATGTACTCACAGTCACTGGTGATGATGAATACTGTTTTATGTGCTTCCTAGACATCTCTGTATCTTTTTGGTGAAATATCTTTTCAATTTTTTTTAAAATTTTTACTTGAGTTTTTAATTTTTTTACTGAGTTTTGAGAGAATTTAAACACTCTGGATGAAATTTTCTATCAAATGTAAGAGTTTCAAATATTTCTTGCCAATCTGTGTTTTGTTTTATCATTCTCTTAATAGTGTCTTTCATGAGCAGAAGTGTTTAATTTTGTTGAGGCTCAATTTATCAATTTGTACTTTTCAGGATCTTATTTTTGGTTTGTATTTAAGAAATCTTCACATATTTTAAGTCAAAAGATTTTGTTTTCCTATGTCTTATTTTAGAAGATTTAAAATTTATATTTTACATTTTGATCTGTGATATATTTTGGTCTGTGATACATTTGAGTCTTTTTTTTTTAAACTTGGAAGGCATTTACATTTATTTTTACATTTCCACATCATCAATCATAGAAATAATAACTTGTATCTCCATCAGGAAACATAACACCATCAAGTGACTACTATATCCAGTGGAGAACTCAATCTTTGGTCAGTGTTAAGAGCTCTGGGATTTGGTTCCATCAGCCCTCTCTGAAATGACCTAGAGTCTTTTTTTTTTTAATATAGTGTACAGTGTGGGTTAAAGTTTAATTTTCATATAAAAATATTCAATTGATCTAGAATCATTTGTAGAAAATTTCACTCATATCCCATGGATTGCCTTTGCATTTTTGCCAAAAATCTGTTGTCCTTATATATGTAGGTCTATTTTTGTGGTTGTTTCAATGACACCAAAGCCACCTTGTCTTTATTACTGCCCCTTTAGAATAATTCATAAAACCAGGTAATTACCTAAATGTGCTATATTACAACATCAACTAAAAGTCAAAATATCATCAAAGCATTATCAGCTTAAAAATTCCAAATGTTTTTGTTAGTTTCCCCTTTCATACAGGTTCGATACAGGATACAGGATGCTTGGGGCTGGTGCACTGGGGTGATCCAGAGGGATGGTACAGGGAGGGAGGTGGGAAGGGGATTCAGGATAGGGAACACGTGTACACCTGTGGCAGAGTCATGTTGATGTATGGCAAAACCATACATACCATATTGTAAAGTAAAAAAAAAAAAAAAAAGAAATCCAAATGTTATTTAAATCATGTGTGGATGAGATTTCAGTTAAGATCCTTTCTGTATAAAATTTCCTTTTTAATCTATATACTTGTGAATCAAAAACAAATTGGTTACTTTCAAAATACAGAGATGAAGCAAGCATAACATAACAGTTGTAGACTTTCTGTTTCAAAAAAGAGAAAGTAGAAGAAAGTATGTGATTAGCATCTCTCAGACATTTTAAAATCCAGAAGAGAATTCCAGTATGTTTCAAGCTCTAGAAATAATCTCCTGTAGCTCTGCGTCCGCCTTCTGAACCCACATACACTCTATGTCTGTGATTCTTGTCTCTAAGGAGTTCATTTTTTTCAAAAAGTAGTACATGGACTTCCCTGGTGGCTCAGTGGCAAATAATATTCTGCCAATGCAGGAGACAGGTTGGATCTCAGAGTCGGAAAGGTCCACTGGAGAAGGAAATGGCAACCCATTCCAGTGTTGTTGCATGTAAAATCTCGTGGACAGAGGAGCCTGGAAGACTATAGCCCATGGGGTTGCAAAAGAGTGAGACATGACTCAACAATTAAACAACAAAGGATGTGTTTACAAATGAAGAGTTTTATCAGCTTTTTTCCTGTAGAACTTATGAAGTCTAAGTGACCATATCGGTTAATGAAGTTCAGCTGCATCTGAGTTGAATCTGGCAAGCACTGACTGGAGAAAAATGGAACTGGAGATGTTAGTTGCTCAGTTATGTCCTCCTCTTTGTGACCCCACCAACTGTAGCCCACCAATTTCCTCCATCCATGAGCCACTTCTCAATAGTCAGCACTTTGGGAAGCTCACTGTTAAATTATTCATAGTTTGATTATATCTGGAATTTTTTTACCACAGAAAATGGCAAATAAAGCAAATCAAGATTTTTGTTGTCTTTTAAGAGAACTGGTTTACCAGTGTACCAGCAGATATATTAAAATATGCCTAAGCAATTTATCTAACTGCAGCCACAGCAAACCTAATTAGATCACATCAGTGAGATAAAAATCTTATAGGACATTTCACAAACTGGTGGGCAATTTATGTGGCCATTATATGCAGAAAAATTCATGAAACAGGCAGTGGTCTTTGAGGTCACTTTCTTTTGATCATTGACCCAGAAACACAGAATTGTGTGCTGGTATTCTGGTAGCAGGTGGTGCTAGTATTAAAAAATGTACCTGCCAATGCATGACACTCTAGAGATGCGAGTTAGATCCCTGGGTCCGGATGATGCCCTGGAGTAGGAAATGGCAACCAGATCCAGTATTGTTATCTGGAAAATTTTGTGGACAAAGGATCCTGAAGGGCTACAGTCTATGGGGTTGCAAAGAATCAGACATGACTGAGTACACACACATACACATACACATTTTGGTAGCAAGTCCAAAATTATTTATAACTTACCATCTGTCAGGTAATTTAATATGTAAAATGCAATATGTGTTTATTTCTTGGATTTTGTATCATTATTTCATGTTTCTTTGGATAATGGAAACATGCTTTTCAAACTCCATTTCTTCCATATAAATTAATTAAAATATGCTGTATCATGTCAAAATTGCTCATTAATTAAATCATTCATTTCTTTAGTTGCTGACAGATTAATAAAGTGTCTTAGAAGCATGAAAGAAAATTTTAGGCATAAATGATAAAAGAACTTCTACAAGGAATCAACATCACTGATGAGAAAACAATGAATAGGCATGAAATAATCCAAGGAGCATATAAAACATAAAGTATGATATCTAGAAAGTTAAAGAAATAAAGATCCTGACCCAAATCTAAGAGTTCAGAAAGTGTAGTGTTG
This sequence comes from Capricornis sumatraensis, assembly GCF_032405125.1. NCBI lineage: Eukaryota > Metazoa > Chordata > Mammalia > Artiodactyla > Bovidae > Capricornis > Capricornis sumatraensis. Next base: position 18,586,477 of record NC_091080.1, read on the forward strand.
AATGCAACTAACCATCACTGTTGAAAAAGACTGATCATTTTGAACTGGAAGTTGTTTGGCTACTGTAACTTAGTGACTGCCCTCAAAATTTTTCTAAATTTCCAAAATAATACCAATTTTTGAATAGTATGTTATGCATGTGAAACATATTAACTAGAATTCCACATACAAGTCTTTTTGAGAAATGTTATCCTTTTTTCCAATAGGAAAAAGTGTTTCAGAAGTTCTTTTTAAAATTTATTTTACTAACTATAGGTCAGGAAGCAACAGTCAGAACTGGACATGGAACAACAGACCGGTTCCAAATAGGGAAAGGAGTACATTAAGGCTGTATATTGTCACTCTGCTTATTCAACTTATATGCATAGTACATTGTAAAAAACTGGTTTGGATGAAGCACAAGCAGGAATCAAGATTGCTGGGAGAAATATCAATAACCTCAGATAAACAGATGATACCACCCTTATGGCAGAAAGCGAAGAACTAAAGAGCCTCTTGATGAAAGTGAAAGAGGAGAGTGAAAAAGCTGGCTTAAAATTCAACATCCAGAAAACTAAGATCATGACATCCAGTTCCATCACTTCATGCTGCATAGATGGGGAAACAGTGGAAACAGTGTCAAACTTTGTTTTTTGGGGTTCCAAAATCACTGAAGATGGTGACTGCAGCCATGAAATTAAAAGATGCTTACTCCTTGGAAGAAAAGTTATGACCAACCTAGATGGCATATTTAAAGAGCAGAGACTTTACTTTGCCAACCAAAGTCCACCTAATCAAGGCCATGGTTTTTCTAGTAGTCATGTATGGATGTGAGAGTTGGACTATAAAGAAAGCTGAACACTAGAGAATTGATACTTTTGAACTGTGGAGTTGGAAAAGACTCTGGAGATTCCCTTGGACTGCAAGGGGATCCAGCCAGTCCATCTTAGGGGAAATCAGTCCCGAATATTCATTGGAAGGACTGATGTTGAAGCTGAAACACCAATACTTTGGCCTCCTGATGAGAAGAACTGACTCATTTGAAAAGACTCTGATGCTGGGAAAGATTGAAGGCAGGAGGAGAACGGGATAACAGAGGATGTAATGGTTGGATGGCATCACTGACAATGAACATGAGTTTGAGTAAACTCCATGAGTTGGTGATGGACAGGGAGGCCTGTCGTGCTGCAGTCCATGGGGTCACAAAGTGTCGAACATGACTGAGCAACTAAACTGAACTGAACTGAATAGCTGATTTACAATGTTGTGCAGAAGTCCTTTTATAGTTAAGATATTCATTTTCTATTTTTCCAGCTGTTATTTTCCCATTCTGCTAATATTTTTCTATTACCTGGCTGTTGCAGATTTTCTTAGCATTCAGCACTTTATCTTTGCTTATTTTCACAATAAACAAGAAGCTGAAAATGCCACTCATTTGTTTAGGTTTACTTATAATTAAGAATTGTTGTGTGACAAAAATCTCACCAGTATCTCCATGGAAGTATATGTTAGACTTGAGAAGGTATTTGCTTCCTTATAAACGATAGAGTGCTGATTTTTCCTTTTCCTTCTGCCCTGAAAATGAGTATGATTCTAGATCTTTAGAAGTCATATGCTGAGCAGTTGCAAAAGAACAAAAGGCCAAAGCATTAAGAATAGTAGAGGAGAAAAAATAGGAATAATAGAAATTACTTAGGTCCTTGATGGTGATATTGATCAGCTGAAGAATCATGAGATTACTTATCAAGAATCCTTAAGTCCCTCTATGGCTTAAGTCTCTAGTGTCAAAGTTCTCTGTTCTTCCAACTATTTTTCCTTTAATGAAGTACAGTCGATTTACAATGTTTTGGTTGTACAGAAAAGTGATTCAGATATATAGATTTAGGTATAGATATAGATACAGGTGGGATTCTCATGTGACGGTAATGGTAAAGAATGCACCTGCCAACACACGGCACACAAGAGTTGTGGATTCAATTCCTGGATCAGGAAGATCCCATGGAGAAGGGCATGGTGACCCACTCCAATATTCTTGCCTAGAGAATCTCATGGACAGAAGACATTGGTGGGCTATTGTCCATAGGATTGCAGAGAGTTGGATATGACTGAAGCAACTTAGCATGTACAGATATATATTTTTTCAACTTCCTGTCCTTTATAGATTATTGCAATTTATTGAATATAGTTCCCTCTGCTACATATTAGGTGTTGTTGCTTCTCTGTTTTATATATAGTAGTGCGTATGTGTTAATGCCGAATTCCTAATTTGTCCTTGATCCCTTTTCCTCTTTGGTAACCATAAGCTGATTTTCTACGCCTGTGAGTCTATTGTGTAAATAAGTTCATTTGCATCTGTTCTTTTTGTTTGTTTGTTTGTTTTTAAGATTCCACATAGAAGTGATATCATATGATATCTCTCTTTCTCTGTCTGACTTTCTTCACTTAACATGGTAATTTTTACGTTTCTCCTTGTTTCTGCAAATGACATTCTTTCATTCTTTTCATATTCTATTGTGCATATATACTGCATCTTCTCTATTGATTCATCCATTTGTGGACATTGAGGTTACTTCCATTTTTGGCTATTGTAAACTGCTGCTATGAACATTGTAGTGCATGTATCTCCTCAAATTAGAGTTTTCATCTCTCCAAGATATTTGCCTAAGAATGGAACTGCCGGATTGTATTGTAATTCCATTTAGTTTTTTAAGGAAACTTCAAACTGTTCTCTAGAGAGTACTAATTTACATTCCTATCAACAGTCTAATAAGGTATTCTTTTTTCACACCCTTTTTAGCATTTATCATTTGTAGATATTTTTAAGATGGCCATTCTGACTGGTGTGAGGTGACAGTTCATTGTAGTTTTGATTTGGATTGTTCCAATATTTAATGTTGAGCATTTTTCATGTGCTTTCTGGCTATTTGAATGTCTCCTTTGGAGAAATATTTCTTTAGGTTTTCTGTCCATTTTTGCCCTGGAAAAGAAAATGGCCACCCAGACCAGTATTCTTGCCTGAAGAATTCCATGGACACTGGAGCCTGGCAGGTCCCAGTCCCAGAGTTGGACACGACTGAGCTATAACATTGCTAAGAAAATAACAATTATAAATGTTTATTTTTTGAAAAATAAAGGATGCTGAATACAAATCTAAGAAAACAGCATTACTATCCCAGTTTCTCCTTTCCTCAACCCTCTACATTCTTCACCTTCCTTTAAGGCCAAATGTTGGAAAAGAGCAGTTTAATGTACCCTCTACTTTCCTACCTTCACTCCTCTACTTGTTTCAGTCTGACTTCTGTCTCTATACTCGCTTAAAATTTGTTATTATTATCATTCTATGTATTTTATTATGTTTATTACTTTTGAACATAAGCATAATCTGAGATATATATATATATATATATATATATGTATGTGTATGTATATGTATACATATCCTAGAGAAGGAAATGGCAACCCACTCCAGTATTCTTGCCTGGGAAATTCCATGGACAGAGAAGCTTGAAGGGCTACAGTCCATGGAATAGCAAGAGTTGGACATGACTCAGCAACTGAGCAGAGAAGGCAATGCCACTCCACTCCAGTACTCTTGCCTGGAAAATCCCATGAATGGAGGAGCCTGGTAGGCTGCAGTCCATGGGGTTGCTAAGAGTTGGACACGAGTGAGCGACTTCACTTTCACTTTTCACGTTCATTCATTGGAGAAGGAAATGGCAACCCACTCCAGTGTTCTTGCCTGGAGAATCTCAGGGATGGGGGAGCCTGGTGGGCTGCCGTCTATGGGGACGCACAGAGTTGGACACGACTGAAGTGACTTAGCAGCAGCAACTGAGCATGAGCATGAGCACACACACACACACCCACTCCCCCACATACACACACACACACACACACACACACACACACACATATATATATATATATATATATATATATATATATTATTCAACTACAAGCTTTACTTCTGAATTGTTCACCAATGTATTTTCAGTGCTACCAAAAGCCTGGCAGAAAAATATCCAATTATGTAACAAATAATCATTGAATAACTACAATAAGTGTGTGTGTGTGTGTGTGTGTGTGTGTGTGTGTGTGTTAGTCAGTCATTTGTGTTTGACTGTTTGAGCCCATCAGGCTCCTCTGTCCATGGGATTTCTCAGGCAAGAGTATTGGAGTGGGTTGCCATTTCCTTCTCCAAGAGATATTCCTGATCTAGGGATTGAACCTGGGTCTTCTGCATTACAGGAAGATTCATTACCATCTGAGCCATCAGGGAAGCCTATATATATATATATATATATATATATATATATATATATATATATATATATATGCCAGGCACAATCAGAGGCATTGGTTATATGATAGAGAACATGATAAATTACATACTTTCACTATTTTTATGTTCTGATTTTATGAACTTGCCTCCAGTGAACATTAACATAAGGCCTTTGTGTTAATCATATTTCAATAAAGCTGGGGAAAAATAAGGTTTCTGTGAAAAGGTGAAATTTAAATTGAGTTCTAAATTATAAAACGTTGTCAACCAAACAAAATTCTGGGGAAAAACTATTCAAGACAGACAATAAAAGTACAAAGACTCTATTTATTTTTTCAAGATATAAACAGAAGTTCATATGGCAGTGAATCATAATGTAGTAGAAAGTAGTTTATAGATGATATTGTGGAATTAAACAGAGAACAACTTTCCCAGAGGTTACTGAAGAGTTATAAGCAAGTATTTGCAGAGATTGGAAGGAAAGAAGAAAGAGAGGAAGGAAGAGAGGGAGAAGATGAGGAATTTACTGGCAGTGCTCTGATGATATTACCTGCTGATTGAGAATATGGCTAAAAGAGAGTGAAGGGTCTCCTGCTGCAGCCTTGCATAGAGTGATTTCAAGGCATTGTGCAAGTTCATTGAACCTGCTACTTCGTGTTAACTGACATCTGACCAACTGGAAATTTCTAAAGCTTGGCAGTCACTTCCAATATCCTCATATGATCCTAGAGCTTCATTTGAGTAACTTAATGCTTCAGCTAAATGAATTATCCATGAATATTCTTTTGACATGGCGATTATCTCCTCATTTCTCATTGTGAAGAGGTCAATGTCAGACAGGTTTAAAAGGAGGGATGCTGAGGCTCTGCATGGGAAAGAAGCCATGCAGGAGGCCCCATCGTGTCCAGAAGCAAAGCCTGCAGGGATGCATGCCGGCCATGAACATGAGATTAGGTGGACTCACAGAGTCCATCTCTTTGCCAGTAGCTCCACGACCTCCTCCACATCATGTCAGTTCAGCCTAAATAAACAAATATATCCTGTAATAGAGATTTTTGATGAACTGTGTTTTTTTCCCCAACATGCTGGTTACTACTTACTCTCTTGTTCAAGTTATTATCTTATTAAACACTAGTAATTTGAGACCCAATTTTCATTTTAGCTACTCACATGCGAGTTATTAATTTGCAAATAGGCAATTTGTTTGCTAATTCTTCAAAATACACATGTAGGCATATATACATTTTGCCTTCTGAACTATATATGTTCCATTTTAAACACTTTGCTGGTGAAACTGAAGGATTTTTAAAGTAGATTTATGTGTGTATATATATATATATATATATGAATTTGGATAAGCTTTTGTATAAATATTGACTATTCAAAAAAGATACTGTATATTCTGTAATTTCTCTTTTCTAATATTTTTATTCTCACCTATATGGTTTTTCATTTTCTTTTGGAATATATTTTTATATACATACATACTTTAGTGTGTTTGTGCTCATAATGTAGTTATTTTATTATAATAATAGCTTGCATTTATTTGGTATCAACTCTGTATCAAGCAATGGTTCAGCACAGGTTACAAGGCTAATCTCACTTAATCTTCAAAACAGCTCTATGAGCTTGTTTTTATCAAACAAACCATTAAATACGTGAGGTTCAGTTCAGTTCAGTTGCTCAGTCGTGTCCAACTCTTTGCGACCCCATGAATCAAAGCACACCAGGCCTCCTTGTCCATCACCAACTCCCGGAGTTCACTCAAACTTGCGTCCATCGAGTCAGTGATGCCATCCAGCCATCTCATCCTCTGTCGTCCCCTTCTCCTCCTGCCCTCAATCCCTCCCAGCATCAGAGTCTTTTCCAATGAGTCAACTGTTCGCATGAGGTAGCCAAAGTAATGGAGTTTCAGCTTCAGCATCATTCCTTCCAAAGAAATCCCAGGGCTGATCTCCTTCTGAATGGACTGGTTGGATCTCCTTGCAGTCCAAGGGACTCTCAAGAGTCTTCTCCAGCACCACAGTTCAAAATCATCAATTCTTCAGTGCTGAGCTTTCTTCACAGTCCAACTCTCACATCCATACATGACCACAGGAATAACCATAGCCTTGACTAGACTATAGTCGGCAAAGTAATGTCTCTGCTTTTGAATATACTATCTAGTTTTGTCATAACTTTTCTTTCAAGGAGTAAGCGTCTTTTAATTTCATGGCTGCAATCACCATCTGCAGTGATTTTGGGGAAACTATGATAAAAAGACATTGGATAATTTTCTCAAAACTTAGAGGTAATAGATATTAAAACTAGAATCTTCTTAGACTGGCCTGTGACCCCAAGCTTTCTGATCCCAGGTTCACTCATTGATTTGGGAGAATTTGGAATCTATGCTAAAGAATCTTATTTCCAACTCTGTTTTTTAAAAATATTCTGACATTAGTTAAATGGTAAAGAAAAATTTCATTCGGAACCATGTTGATAGATGTGAAAAATATAATCATACTCAACTCCAAACACAGCAATAACAAATGATAATCTATAGCCAAGGAATAGGTTGGTGGTTGGGGAAGAGTCAAGGGTTGGATGGAAAATTTTTAAGAGAACACATCAGAGATAGTTAGGATTCATGCTAAACTTATCTAGCAGGATTCAGCTTTGGGCAGGCAGGTGTGATCAGATCTCATGAAGGGGATGAATAATTGGATCAGATATCAAGGGTGTAATATTTCTTTCTAAACAGACCTAGCAGGACTATTGCTACAACTGGGCTATGCAGGTCTGGCAAGGATAAGGACCGAGGTCAAGGATTCCTAAAGAAAATGGCTTAGCGGAAACTGACTAAGATTTGATCAAATAGAGTGTCTTGTCAATTTACCACCCAAAAAAAAAAAAAAATAATAATATATATATATATATATATATACAAACTTTTAAAAATGGAGAAGACCTGAGAAATGGCCTGAATCAATCTGTGCTCTTTATAGAGGAAAACACTAAATATTTATGTATATTTGCTTATTCAATATCACCTGAATGATGGTAGACAAGACCATGACATATCCCTATGCCCCTGCCTTTCTTAACATTATTATTTCTTCTTGGTTATTTCAATAAAAGCCTTCTTATTATTAATAAGAGGTTATTTTAATAAGAGCTCCCCTGGTGGCTCAGATGGTAAAGAATCCACCTGTAATGTGGGAGACCTGGGTTTGATTCCTGTGTTAGGAAGATCTCCTGGAGGAGGGCATGGCAACCCACTCCAGGATTCTTGCCTGGATAGTCCCCATGGACAGAGGAGCCTGACAGGGTACAATCCACGGGGTTGTAAAGAGTCAGACATGACTGAGAGACTAAGCACAGCACATTGATTATTTTACATATTATTCTAATATATTAAACGTTGGATACTCTTTAAATTTAGAGTGACACAAACTATTATAGGTAATATTGGCTTTAGAATTAGCAATGAAAATCAACATTAATTGCTTTAGATTGGTCTTCTCTCATCCATTTCAGTTCAGTTCAGTTGTTCAGTCCTGTCTGATTCTGTGACCCCCACAGGTTGCAGCATGCCAGGCTTCCCTGTCCATCACCAACTCCCAGAGCTTGTTCAAACTCATGCTCACCAAACTGATGATATCATCCAACCATTTTATCCTCTGTTGTCCCGTTCTCCTCCTGTCTTCAATATTTTCCAGCATCAGGGTCTTTTCAAATGAGTCAGTTCTTCACATCAGGTGGCCAAATTATTGGCGTCTCAGCTTTATCATCAATCCTCACAATGAATATTCAGGACTGATTTCCTTTAGAATTGACTAGTTTGATCTCCTTATAGTCCAAGGGACTTTCAAGAGTCTTTTACAACACCACAGTTCAAAAGCATCAATTCTTTGGCACTCAGCTTTCTTTATAGTCCAACTCTCACATCCATATATGACTACTGGAAAAACCACAGCTTTGACTAGACAGGTGTTGTCAGCAAAGTAACGTCTCTGCTTTTTAATAAGCTCTCTAGGTCGGTCATTGCTTTCTTCCAAGAAGCAAGTGTCTTTTAATTTCATGGCTTCAGTCACCATTTGCAGTGACTTTGGAGCCCAATATACATTTATCATTGGTTAAAAAATATCTGGAAGTTTACTAACAAATAGGATGTTTATTGTTTTAATTGGTGTTGACGGGATAGTTATGCAGGATCTTTAGATGTCAAATGGGAGCGTATGGAAATAGATTGGAATTCCAGGCTCTGTGCTAAAGGTCTTCTGCGGAGCTGTAAATGAAAAACAGTGTGTGTGAACATTGTTTTAGCACCTGTTTTATTGCCTGCACTTTGATGTAATTAGTGTATTTAAAGACAGTCCTATTGGTTACACCATATGGTTTGTAATCATTAGTATAATAATAGATGTACCATTTAAAATGGAGCTCAACAACAGACTGCTATTGTTCCATTATGTTAGAATAATAGGAGATTTTCAGAGAGTTGACTGAATCCCAATTTTGAATCTCTGACACATTTAGGTTCCCTAGCATAAGAAATTTTATGTGATAAAAAAGCTAATTTGCTAGTGTTGTTTGATTTAGATATTAGTAAATATTTTTATGCTTCCTTTGACTTGTCTGACCCTAAAATAATGATATTTTAAATAAACTATTATTAATGATGACAATGAATCTCATTAACATTTTCAAATGTGAAGGTGTGCTGTGTTGTGGTTTACTGAAACCAGATTTTCATTGTGAACATTTAATTAGCTTTTTATTCAAACTAATTTCAGTTGTTATTAAAATAAGAAACATTTTTCCTGATATAAAAAGTTTAGCAGGAAACAAAGAAGTGACACAGGTTCTTATAAACTGCAGAAAAATACCTTTAAAAACCTCGAAAACATCCTTTGTGTTTACAGTTGACTCCTAAGTGAAAACACCTAGAAGTTAATCGGTGATTTCATCTTCTCACTTAGTACAAGCTACAAGAGGTGACAAGCAAAACAAGAATCCCATTGGAGATAAGATTACAAGCAAAATTAGACAGTGTTTTCCAGGGCTGTTAACCAAAACTTACAAAAGCCTGTAACATATTTTAGACATATGTATGTAAAGAACCTATATTTATGACTGTATATGATATACATATCTTTAAGTAAAAATTTAAATTTGAATGCCTACTATCTCCATACAAAAAAAAAACTAATCTATGTGCTGAATTTCCAATTTCAATGAAGTTAAAAAATACATATCCTCAAAAATGGAAGCTTAAATATTTTGTTTTTCTCCAACATATAAAATAGTGTTTTAATTTTATAATTTCTAAATCAAATATACCAATTTAAGGGTTCTCTGACTTTTTTGCATGAGAAACTGAATTAGTAAACAAAACAAAATACAATATTTTATTGTTTCATGGGGCAAGAAATGTTTTTCTAATTCAAAAATACCCCATCAAAAGAAGTCTGTGACCTTAGTGCAGCTACTTCTTGCCTGCCACTCCCCACCACCTGTGCTGCTTTTTGTTTTCTTTATCACTTCATGTTTGTGGAGGCCATTATTGTCACATTATACTTGCCAATCAGGCCAGCTTGATTTACTACCCATGATGCATCGGTTCCTTGCTCTTAGGTGTTGCCTGCGCCACTGCATTTGCTGTTGGTGTTGGGATGTTTGCTTTTCTGTGTACCCTCATCATTTGTCCTTAGTGACACTGAGCTTTATCACTGATGATATATGTATATACGTTTATACCATTAACTCATTTATGGAGGCATACAGTGGAAGGCTTAGTCTGTAAGATGTTAATATTAACCTACCTTTGTTCTTTTACATATTCATTATGATTGCAATTTTAACATCTATATATTTTATTTAGTTGAAATGTCCACATTCGCTTAAATCATTCCTCAATTAGTGGGGCATTTACACTGCTTCTCAGACAGAATGTCCTACTGGTTCTTAGTAGAAGCCATTTTATTAAGCCAACAAGTACTCTTGAGTATGACCTTGGCATTTGTTTTAGACAATGCTTTATCCACTAATGGGGTTAGTCACACATGCTAAAAAAAGATCTCTGCCACTCAATAATTTATCTGCTTAGGCTGACTCCAACTGTTCCCTTTCCACTAGTTTCTCATTTCTTACTCTGAACAAGATAAGGTGACACTGAGTTTTACCACTATTGGCTCATTTATGGAGGCATATAGCAAAAGGCTTCTTCAGTCTCACAAATCATACATATTGACATCAGCGGAAGTACACAGGAAATTCCTGGCAACCATAGATGCTTTAAAATGCAGTGCTCCTATATAGATATGCATAGTGAATTGACGTGGAAATTAAGGGGCACAGTTGAAACAAAATTAAAGACGGGAATTGTAGGTAATGAAACTGAATTAGGAGCTATCATAAGGCATAACGGAAACTATGGATGTGCTTTATATAATAGATGGCTCTTATTTTAGCTCACTCTACAGAAGTTGTGTGAAGTTGATGGAATATTAACATCTTATGAACCAAGCGCATTTGTTGAAAAGATTATTTTTCTCAATAGAAATGTCTTGTACTTTTTTCAAAAATCATTTGATTCTATAGGTGCTTGCATGTATCCAGATTCTTCTGCTATACTGTTCCTTTGTCCTACATATCTGTTGACCTATTTGTTTATACTTATAAAAACTTCATACTGTATTGATTATTATAGCTGCATAGTAATTTTTTTTGAAATCAAGAAATATGAGTCTTCTAATTTTGTTGTTCTTGCTCAAGATTATGTTGGCTATTTTATTACCTTTGTTATACTTTATAACTTTTAGAATATGCATGTCAAAATTTTATGCTTTGCAAAATTTGTCAGCATATAGTTAGGCCTTGCCTGTTTATCCAACATACTATTACATTGCAATTGGAGTATTTAGTTCATTTGTTTATAATTCTTCATTAAGGTCTCCTGTGATCTGTATTTCTGTGGCATCAGTTTTAATATGTTCATTACTAACTTTACTTGAGTGTTCTCTTTTTCTTAGCTCAGTTAAAGACTTGTCAATGTTGTTTATTCTTTCAAAAATCAACTCATTTTTATTGATCTTTCTACTGAGTTTTTATTCTCTACTCCATTTACTATTGGTTATCATTTGTCAATCTGACACTTATTCTTTTCCCCAAATATTTCTGTTAACCTGAACTAATCAAAAGTCCTGAAATATTTTATTTTTTAAGCCTTTGGTCTTTCCTTTACCATATCTTCATACAGATTGCCTTTTCTTTGTCTCATTAATAAAAGAAACAAATCATTTACACCTTTCTATAAACTAGCTTTCATAAAGCTAAACAAAAATGTCTGTCCATGTCTTATTGGTGGTATTTAATTACATATATATGTGCTTATCTTCAAAGCAGACTGGAAAACATAAACAAAATTCCAGTCCTGCCCCAAACACAATTAATTTTCTTTTTTTTTTTTTTTCAAAGATGCATTTTTTTTATTCCAAATCCTCAGTAGTATTTGCTGTTATTGTTTGGAATTGTAATTTTCTTTTAATAAAAAGGAAACTCAATAATGTAAAAATAAGAAACTAGCACTGTTTTCATAATTTACTCTCTTGGCTACATAAATACTGATAAATATCTATATAAACAGACAATTGTCTTCCTTAAAAAAAAAAACAAAAACAAAAAACAACAAAAAAAAATTAATGTATACAGGTTAAATTCTATAATCTCTGAGCATACTAAGGATCTATCCATTGGTCTTTATGTGACTATTGTACAAAAACCTATAAAATAAATGTAAACCTGCGCTTGACATAATGGAAAATAAAGATAATAGCCATAGTTAAATACTCACATAGAAAGGAAAAAGAAAAGTAAACAAAGCTGTCCCTACAAATTAAGTTACTGGGCAGGAGTAGTAGAGATTTTATGTACCAGAGTATTAGAGATGGAAATAATGTGTTATCTCATTCTGTAGCTTCTCCTCCTATTACAGGGAAAGACCTGCTTGGTCTTTATTCTTTGGCCCATAACTGAGTTGGACATTGGAGAGGATATATTGCATGGGGGCTTCACAGTTATAGCAAGAAACTTCTTATTAAACAGAATTAGAAGATCTTGTGCTCTGTTAAATATCTAATAGGCTTGGTCTATTTCTTTTCAGGCTGGGGTTTCTTTTCATTATAATGGCTTCAAGAACCCAACAAGTTTCTAGTCTGCTTGCTGTTTTTCAACTCCGTAGATATATTTGACAGTCAAATATTTTATAAGGTATTGATTTCAAGTTTTAATATCATTATTAATATTACTAGTGGATGCAAACACAAGGTTTCTGGTGTCAAACAGATTATTATTTACACATTGTAAATAATTGACAAATAATAACTATGTGGTTTCTCTGTGCCCAGATTCTTACTCCAAGGCAATAAAAATCAGTTGTTACTCTCCATATATAAGTTCTGTACCATAGAAAAGAAACCCCAATAAAATTAATCTAAGTGTGGAGAACAGCAGTTTTCCCCTCTCCCTATCTGCAAGAGTCTCCTTGGAAACATAACAGAAATAATCCTGAGTTGTTATTGTGATTCTTTGGATTGTAAGTAAATGTCTCCAGGAGAAAGAATAGACCAGTATATCCAGCGTTTTAATCCATAGTATCTCATAGTCCCAAGTCTTATCCTCCCTTGAAATTTTCCTCTGAAATTAAATACATCTCTCTGGAATCCCCATTAGATCCAGTTGTTGTTATTTAGTTGGTAAGTCATGTCCCACTGTTTTTCAACCCCATGGAGTGTAACCTGCCAGGTTCCTCTGTCCATGGACTTGACAGACAGGAATACTGGAGTAGGTTTCCATATCTTTTTCCAAGGGATCTTTTCAACTCAAGGAATGAACCCCATGTCTCCATAGTCTTCTGCATTAGTAGGTAGATTCTTTACAGCCAAGTCACCAGGGAAGCCCTTCCTCATTAGTTAATCAGGCATAAATTAACTTCTAGGGAGCCTAGGCCCTAAGTTTCAGTGAAATTTTTTCCAAAAGTCCTAAACCTACAGAAGCATAAAGTTTATTTTCTCTATAATCTAACAGGTTTTAAGCTTGAACATCATCATTTAGTTACTTGCCTGTATATTCAGCTTTTAAATCTAGCCTTCAAAAAAAGAAAAAAAAAAGTTTAGCTATCTTTAAATATTTAAAACAATAAATGTCAATGAAAAACACATCTATCACTTTCTTTCTCAAACAACTTATGATTTTTATATTATTGTCACTAATATTTTCCTAAAGTTGTGATTTCAATACTACCAGTTGTAAAGTGTTTAATTTAAGGAACAGAAGACTAAAAGTTTCTCAGCTTTCAGAATTACTAATTAAATAATATTCAGTCACTTAATTTGCAGTCTATATGTAGGATTCTCTTAACTTATGCACTTCCGTTCGAAGATCTGACTTCAGTCTGACTTTATCTACCTGATAGGTCTTTACGGTAAGACTACATCAACATACATTAGAATGCCAACAGAGATGAAATTTCATTATTTTAATTTTTACTCTTAGTGATAGATATAAAGCAATATGTCTAAGATATAGGAAATGAGAGGTAAAATATTTTATCAGATTGGTAAAGCTTTCCAGCTTTTTAATCTATAAAATCTGCCATCACTTTCCTCAATGCCTCAAATCCTTTTTTAGCCAAATTCCATTTTTAAGTCACTTCACTTAAAGCATTTATTTTTCAAAAGGAAGTAAAATATCAATTAAGCTTAGGTTTGGATTAAAATAATGGAGACATAAAGACAGTGACACTAATGTATCAGTGGTTGAAGGTTGGAACAGTGACTCAATAAGTTTGCTTGAGACAAAGTTTCCTTCTTTCTTTCTGGGGAGTCACTCATAGCCTTCATCCTCAAGGCCACCTCTTGGGTTAAAATGGATACGAATCTTCAAGGCATTGTGCATTTACTCAAGGCAGCAGAAATGAGGAAGAAAGAAGAGAGGATTTATTCTTCACCTTATATAAGGATTTAACTGTATTTCATTGGCCTACACTTCAGAAGATTGGGAAATGTATTCATGTAACAGTTTGCATTGTAAACCTGAGAAAGAAAATCCAGATTTTCTTTAGAATTCAACTGTCAGCCACAGTTAAATGAATTCTGTAAGACATATGGAATCTCAAAACTATCCTTTATTTCTTTTCTTCGTGTCAATATGCATGAATACATGCAGGAATTTAGCAAATTATGGCTAGGCATCTGTTTATGTACTTATTAGTTAGGAATCTGAATTTGCAGCCTTAATGTTAGTTATAGTGTTTTAGGTTAAACCTCAAAAACTCATTTATTTCAATTCAGTTCAGTTCAGTTCAGACACTCAGTCATGTCCAACTCTTTGTGACTGCATGGACTGCAACACACCAGGCCTCCCTGTCCATCACCAACTCCCAGAGTTTACCCAAACTCATGTCCATTGAATCAGTGATGCCATCCAATCATCTCATCCTGTGTCATCCCCTTCTCCGCCTACCCTCAATCTTTCCCAGCATCAGGGAAATACCTCAAGAACTCATTTATTTGGTTATTCATTTATAATCAGTTCAGTTTAAGTTAAATAATTAAATTTCAAAGATTATTTTAAAGCTTTGAAATAGAATGGTATTATTATGAGCAAAGATGATAATGAAGGAAAGAGGTGTGAGGATTGAGGATTGAGGCACTCCACCATTTAGAGGTGAATAAAATGAGAGTTTGGCATAATAAGAAGATAGATAAAAGGAAGTGGAGAGTGTGATTAAAATAGCGATATATTTAAGGTGACATTCAAATTTGTTAAATGGTGTTGAGAGGGCAAGAAATAAGTATCAAGAATTTATTAGTAGATTTGGCAGTGTGATGCTTATCCTAAAAAAAAAAAAAAAAAGTTTTGGTGGAATGGGAGGAAGAAAAAAGAAAAATCCACTTTAGCAACTAAAGGGAATGGAAAGAAGCAAACTGCAAACAATTGGTATAGACAAAATTTTATATCTATAAGTATTAGCCAGAATCCATTGTGGAGTCAAAACATGGATTTAGGGCTTTCTTTTTCTTCTGTTTCTTGAGAGTCCTTTTAACTGCAAGGAAATCAAACCAATCAATCCTAAAGGAATCAACCCTGACTATTCATTGGTAGGGCTAATGCTACAGCTGAAGCTTTAATATTTTGGCCGCCTGATGCGAAGACTCGACTCACTGGAAAAGACCTGAAGCTGAGAAAGATTGAAGGCAAAAGGAGAAGAAGGTGGCAGAGGATGAGATGGTTAGATAACACCACTAACTCAATGGACATGAACTTCAGCAAACTCCAGGATATAGTGGAGGACAGGGAAGTCTGGTGCGCAGCAGTCCATGCGGTTGCAAAGAGTTACACGTGACTTATTGACTGAACAACAATTTTCTTCTTTGGATATATTATAATTAATGAAATTGATCCCATAAATATGAAAACTCAGTGAAAGCAAAAATAAATTGCAGCGGAGATTGGTGGAGTTAAGGCTCAGTATATTGCTGAAGTTCTGTAGATGGAAATATGTAGTTCACCCAGAAAAGATGATTTACAACAGACACTAGGACATCAAAACCTCCATCATGCTGAATATTCCTAAAATTATGTCATATCACTGTCTTAATTTTCAAGTGCTGCCATGACAAGCTACAAAATCTGGTGGCATAAAACAACAGAAATTTATGCAGTTCTGGATGCCATAAGTCTGAAATTAAGGTACTGGCAGGGCCATAGAGTCTATGAAGCCTCTAGGGGAAAAAAAAAAAAAAAAAAACCTAGAAAACTACTTCCTTGCCCCTTCGTAGCTTTTGGTGGCCCCCAGTAATCCTTAAAATACCTTGGTTTGTAGCTGCATCACTTTAATCTCTGCCCCCATCTCCCCATGATTTTCTTCTCTGTGTCTCAGTGTGTCCTTTCTCTCTGTTGTAAGAGTGCTTACATTCAATTTAGGACTCACACTAACCCTTTCATTAATTACATCCGCAAAGTTCCTATTTCTTTTCTTTTTTTTTTTTTATAATAGTAATTGTTTATTTTTTTTTTCATTTTTACTTTATTTTATTTTACAATACCGTATTGTTTTTGCCATACATTGACATGAATCCACCACGGGTGTACATGCGTTCCCAAACATGAACTCCCCTCCCACCTCCCTCCCCATAACATCTCTCTGGGTCATCACCGTGCACCAGCCCCAAGCATGCTGTATCCTGCATCGAACATAGACTGGCGATTCGATTGTTACATGATAGTATACATGTTACAATGCCATTCTCTCAAATCATCCCACCCTCTCCCTCTCCCTCTGAGTTCAAAAGTCCGTTATACACATCTGTGTCTTTTTTGCTGTCTTGCATACAGGGTTATCATTGCCATCTTTCTAAATTCCATATATATGTGTTAGTATACTGTATTGGTGTTTTTCTTTCAGTTCACATTATGAAGTTCTGGATGGACATGAATTTTAGGGAAATATTATTCAACCTGCTGTAAGCACTGATACCCAACTATCATCTTTACCAATGTTTTGATAAAAAATATTTTTCCATATTAAATTTAATACAAAGAATAACCTCATAATTATAGATATTATGTCCTAATAGTCAAAGTGGAGACATTATGTCTTCTGCCAGGGACCAAGTTTGATGTATACATGGAAAGAGTATTCATTCCTTGGAACCAATATCTTACCACTTTTCATAAGTATAGCAATTATATGAGAAAGGTCATCTCTAATTTTCATGAGTTTAAGAGTAAATAGCAATTGCTGACAATAGAAAGGGATAAATGTTTTCTGAAACAGATGACCCTGGTACAATTGAATAGATCATTCAGAACTTGCTTACTCTTGGTTCAGGATCTAGTAAAATATTTTCAGTAGTGAGACACGCTGAAAAAACATGTTTAAATGGAATTTTTTTCCAGCCAAACTCTACCAGCTAAGATAAATAAAACCCTCAAGATTCTTTGCAGATTATGTTTCTGTATATGTTGATCAATAAACACTATACATTGTATATTGTATGATGTATATTAAGATATGCTATGTCACTTTAGTCATGTCCAACTCTTTGTGACCCTATGGATTATAGTAGCCCTCCAGGCTCTTCTGTCCATGGGAATTTTCCAGGCAAGAACATTGGAGAGGGTTGCTGTGCCCTGCTGTAGGGGATCATCCCTACCCAGCAATCAAACCCACATTTCTTACTCCTCCTGCATTGGCGGGCGGGTTCTTTACCACTAGTGCCACCTGGGAAGCCCATATAAGATATATTCATATGTAAATTAAATCCACTGATACAAAGATTTGAAGAAAAATCAAATTTCCATTAATCTTATACAACCGTTCAACTAATCCTGAACATCTTGAGTCACTTATTTTCCCCAAACAATGGCAAACTAAATATTTAGCATTACATGTATACTATTTTACTGTAAAATTTATTCAGTGCAATTGCCCACTAACCAAGAAAATTATCCCATATTTTATTTGCTGAGAGTGATATCCTCCCCGTTATATAGAAATGATAATCTATCATGTAATATATATTAAATACGTTCTTCTTGTTCAGTCACACAGTCTTGTCCTACTCTTTACTACCCCATGGACTGCAGCATGCCAGGCCTCTCTTTCCCTCACAATTTTCTGAAGTTTGCCCAAGTTCATGTCCATTGCATCGGTGATACCATCCAACCATCTTATTCTCTGAAGCTCCCTTCTTCTGCCCTCAATCTTTCCCAGCATCAGGGATTTTCCAATGAGCCATCTGTTTGCATCAGATAATCAAATACTGGAGCTTCAGCTTCAGCATTAATCCTTCCAACAAGTATTCAGGGTTGATTTCCCTTAAGACTGACTGGGTTGACCTCCTTGCTGTCCAAGAGACATTCAGGAGTCTTCTCCAGCACCACAGTTTGAAGGCATCAATTCTTTGGTGTCCTGCCTTCTTTACAGTCCAGTTCTCACAACTGTACATGACCACTGGGAAGACCATAGCATCGACTATATGGACCGCCGTTGGCAGAGTAATGTCTCTGCTTTTCAACACACTGTCTAGGTTTGTCATAGCTTAAACACATTACACATAGTTGTGTTTATTTCTTGAAAACCTCTGCAATATTTTCAGTGAATTGTTATGGGCTATTCAGCTGCAGTAAGTGCAAGATTTAGAGAATAGTGTACTTTATTTTGTTTACATGCAATTTCTTTTTATTCCCCAAGTGCTACATAGACATAGAAAATATAAAGGAAAAAAGTACTGTAACAATAAGCTTTTATTCTTAACGCATAAAAGAGGGAGTAAACCACTTAACAAATGTATACCCAATACCTTTTTTATTATTTATTTTTTATTTGAAGGATAAATGCATTACAGAATTTTGTTGTTTCCTGTCAAACCACAACATGAATCAGCCATAGGTATATATATATATATATATCCCTTCCCTCTCGAAACTTCCCCCCATCTACCTCCCCATCCCACCCCCCTAGGTTGATACAGAGCCCCTGTTTGGGTTTCCTGAGCCATACAGCAAATTCCCATTGGCTATCTATTTTACATATGGTAATGTAAGTTTCCATGTTACTCTCTCCATACATCTCACCCTCCTCCCTCCCCTCTCCTCATGTCCATAAGTCTGTTTCTCCATTGTTGCTCTGAAAATAAATTCTTTGGTATCATCTTTCTAGAGTCCATAAATTAGTGTTAGTATATGATATATATCTCTCTCTTTTTGACTTACTTTGTATAATGGGCTCTAGGTTCATTAGTTAGAATTGACTCAAACGTGTCCCTTTTAATGGCTGAGTAATATTCCACCACAACTTCTTTATCCATTCATCTGTCAATGGACATCTATGTTGCTTCCATGTTCTACCTATTGTAAAGAGTGCTGCAATGAACATTAGGGTACATGTGTCTTTTTCAATTTTGTTTTCCTCAAGGTATATGCCTAGGAGTAGCATTGCTGGGTGATATGGTGGTTTTATTCTTAGTTTTTAAGGAAACTCCATAACTTCTTCCATAGTGGCTGTATCAGTTTATATTCCCACCAACAGTGCGAGAGGGTTCCCTTTTCTCCACAGCCTCTCCAATATTTACTGTTTGTAGACTTTTTGATGATGGTCATTCTGACTTGTGTAAGGTGATATTTATTTCATTGTAGTTTTGATTTACATTTCTCTAATAATGAATGATGTTGAGCATCTTTTGATATGTTTGTTAGTAATCTGTATGTCTTCTTTGGAGAAACATCTGTTTAGGTTCTTTTCCCACTTTTTGATTGCGTTGTTTGTTTTCCTGACATTGAGTTGTATGAGTTGCTTGTATATTTTAGAAATTGATCTTTTGTCAGTTGTTTCATTTGCTATTATTTTCTCCCATTCTGAGGGTTGTATTTTTACCTCGCTTATAGTTTCTTTTGCTATGCAAAAGCTTTTGAGTTTAATCAGGTCCCACTTGTTTACTTTTGTTTTTATTTCCATTACTCTATAAGGTGAGTCACAGAGGATCTTGCTTTGATTTACATCACTGAGTGTTCTGCCTATGTTTTCCTCTGAGTTTTATAGTTTCTGATCTTACACTTAAGTATTTTATTCATTTTGAGTTTATCTTTGTGTGTGGTGTTAGGAAGTGTTCTAATTTCATTCTTTTACATGTAGCTGTCCAGTTTTCCCAGCACCATTTACTGAAGAGGCTGTCTTTGCCCCATTATGTATTCTTGCCTTCTTTGTAAAAAATAAGGTACCCATAGGTGCATGGGTTTATTTCTGGGCTTTCTTGGTCCATATTAGTAGCTAGACTAACTTTTGGGCTCATTGGTAATTTGATGGGAATTGAACTAAATCTGTAGATTGCATTTGGGAGTGTAGTCATTTTCACAATATTGATTCTTCCTACCCAGGAACTTGGAATAGCTCTCCATCTGTTTATGTCATCTTTGATTTCTTTCATCAGTGTCTTATAATTTTCTTTTGTCTCCTTGAGTGAAGTGAAAGTCGCTCAGTCATGTCTGACTTTTTGTGACCTCATGGACTATACAGTCCATGGAATTCTCCAGGCCAGAATACTGGAGTGGGTAGCCGTTCCCTTCTCCAGGGGATCTTTCTAACCCAGGGATCAAACCCAGGTCTCCCACATTGCAGGAAAATCCTTTACCAACTCAGCCACAAGGGTAGGTGGGTTTATTCCTAGATAGTTTATTATTTTTGTTACAATGGTGAATGGGATTGATTCTTTAATTTCTCTTTCTGATTTTTCATTGTTAGTAGATAGGAATTCTAGTGATTTATGTGTATTGATTTTGTATCCTGTGTCTTTGCTAGGTTCACTGATCAGCTCTAGTAATTTTCTGATAGTATCTTTAGGATTTTTTATATATAGTATCATGCTATTTGCAAACAGTGAGAGCTTTACTTCTTTTCCAATCTGGATTCCTTTTATTTCTTTTTCTTTTCTGATTACTGTAGCTAGGACTTGCAAAATTATGTTGAATAATAGTGTTGAGAGTGGACACACTTGTCATGTTCCTTATCTTAGAGGGACTGCTCTCAGTTTTTCACGATTAATAATGTTTGCTGTGGGCTTATCATCTATGGCCTTTACTATGTTGAGGTAGGGTCCTTCTCTGTCCATTTTTTGAAGAGTTTTAATCATAAATGGGTGCTGAACTTTGTCAAAGGCTTTTTCTTCATCTATTGAGATTATCATATGGTTTTTATATTTCAATTTGTTAATATGGTGTATCACATTGATTGATTTAAATATATTGAAGTATTCTTGGATCCCTGGAATAAACCCAACTTGATCATGGTGTATGAGCTTCTTAATGTGTTTTTGAATTCTGTTTGCTAGAATTTTGTTGAGGACTTTTGCATCTATGTTCATCAGTGTTATTGGCCTGTAGTTTTCATCTTTTAATGCCTTTTAATGTATTCAATTTCAATGAAATCAAAAGTAGTCTAGCTGCTAATGTAATCTCAAGATAAAAGTATGTATAAGGCTCAAACTGACATGTTATCACTTGCTGAGCTATTTTAATAGAAATTAATGACACTAAGATACTCATGAAATAAAATTATTTTTGAGGCAAAACAAAACAAAATTTTTAAACATAAAATTCATTTGAGCCACTACCACTTCTTATTCTTCTTTTTTTTTTTGCATAGTGCATCTATATTTTTTATTAATCAGTTTCCCTTAGAAGAGAGAGAAATATATGCTTAGCTGGCCCCAGCAAGATAACATAAGAGATAACATTCCTTTCTCAACTGGATTAGAGTTTACAATAACCCATTATTTGCCTTGTTGAACTTTGTAAACTGTCAGTTTATTTCTTTGATGTATAACTTCTTGTCTCAAAAACTTGCATAATTGTGCCTTGACCTGTCCCAGGTGGAACAGTCTTCAGAATTTCCTGGAGGATTTTTTTCCTGGGTTATAATTCTCAGGTTGGCTCCAACAAAATTTTCCATTTCTTTCTTAGATTGACTATTGATTAATATTTTGATGACATACCCTTTCAAGCTACTAAATTAAATGGAATCATTAATTCTGGGAGGAAGCTCTTCAAATATGTTAATGCACATTTCCTTTCAGAAATGTTGAATAATTAAAATATGGGGCTAAATTGAAGGTAATGGCAAATATAACCAATATATGTAAGTTTTATAGCTAATAATATTTTTAATTAGTCACCATAGATATTTCTTTAATTGGTTATGAAAATAAATGCATATATTAAAAGAATAAAATGAAACATATTGCAGTTAGTAAACTCAGGCAACAAGCCTAAAAGAGATATAATGTACTTTTCCTCACCATTTGCTTTGCTCTTATTATGTAGTCAGTTTAGTCAGAGATACATTGAGTGTTCATTTGCTGAAGGATATTTAGTTCTTTCCATCAGATAAAAGGGTTTGCTACTCAAGGGAGGTAGCAAAATAGAACAGTGTTACTGACACTGTGAAAAGAGAGATGCAAATCCTATGGACCAAAAAACATGTACAAGAATTCTGGGACATTCTATATTCTTTTAAAGAGCAACTTTTCTTAGTTTTCAATTTCTATCTCTTTTGAGGCAGGGAATTCTCTCTTACCCAGCCAATGAATTATCTTGACTAAGACCACTTCTGGCATTTTCTCAGGTACCTGCAGTGCTCATTCTGGCTGTACTATTTCCCACAGTGTGGGCAGATGGCTCCAAAAAAATTGACTAATGCAGACAGCAGTGGTCTCTTTTGACACGTGAATGGGTGATACTTCAGACCAAAAATAATCCTTTTACTTTTTCCAATCACAAATGGAAGGAGTTCTTATCAAGTGTTCTTCATGGAGAATAATATCTTGTGCTTCTCAGAAATCCTGCTTCTTTTGAGAATTACTGGTGTTATGCTGAGAAAAACCCTTCGAGCACTGTATCCTCGACAGAAAGAGGCTACAAAGGCAAGATATCGGGAAGCAATAATATGTTAAAAAGCTGCATTTGTATTCATATAGTGTAGGGGTTGAAATATCATAGCTTTCAGTGGTTAAAAAGCAAATAAGCTAGAAAAACACTTTGCCTTGAAGAAAAGCAAATCTTGAAAAACTAAAATGTGCTGTAGGATTCTCCACTTTAAAAGCATATATCAACAGCAGTATAATTGACACAAATTAAGTTTGACAGGGAGATCAAAGAATGTTTGAAAAAAAAATTATTCGGCTTTAATAGTGTACTAAGGTGTGCATACAGTCAGAATAGAATAATCTCTAAACGGCATCCCATTTATTTCTTTAATCGCCAAGATTCACTATGGGACAAAGGAATGTCACATTTATACAGACAAGTTATGGGACAAGTATAGTCATATGGTTAGGTATATTTATGAGACATGGTAGGAACAGCAAATGAGATTAAAGATTGGATCATCTCAAAATAAAGTCACAGAAAGGACCCTAAGAAACCAGACAAAACAAAAGCAAATACCTCGTCTTCAAAACCTGTTTAGTTATTAGATCTTTAAGAAAATAAATCAATATGTTCTATTTGGTAAGAAAACAGTTTATCCTGCATTTTCATATTTTATAGAATTCTTTAAATAATTTCCAGAGGCATAGCTTGACTTATGTTCAGATAACATAAGTGATAAATATCTCAAAAGCAGGAGCATATATGTATTAAATATTAATTATTAGAATCTGTATTAAATATACTTCAAGTAAAAAAATTAACACAGAGCTACAGCTTAATTAGTATAAATAATACACCTGTCACCTGAAACTATCACAATATATTAATTGGCTATCTTCCAATACAAAATAAAAAGTTTTAAAAAATGCACTTGAGAAAGAATCTGCAGCAGTGTATGGGAGAGCTGTCTTTGAAAGATTACTGTCAAGATTAAACAAAATCTATTGAAGCATATGATTTTGAATTACTGCATTAGATAAATTTACACTATTTACACTTATATTTTCAAGAATACTGATGTGCTTTTGTTATCACAGTAAATTAATTGAAGTAATAAAGAGTCTATTATTCTGATGAGTGAAATTTAGGAATAAATGAGTCTTACCGACAGAACATTTAATTCAATGCTGCTTACTGAATTAACTTTGAGATGAAGAAAGCAGTTAGTAATTTGGACATTCTGAAGATAGTACAGAAAGACAATGAGTATAAATATACAGAGATCTGGATACAGTCAGGTTTACAGCAATTCCTGATCCGAAAGTGTTTGTTGAAATCACCTAAGGTCCATGATAAGAGATTAAAAGGCTAGAAGGTAATCAACACAGCAAAGGCTGACAATAGAAGAAGCAGTTAGTATATATCTCATATATCAAGCTACCCCCTTCTTGGGAGACATCTAAATTGAGAAAGATGCTCTCTAAGATGCTACTCTATTGTACCACCACCACCCTCCAAAAATGTTTCTTTTCTTAGGAGTCTGAACATTATGAGTGTTCAGTTGTGTCTCTTTTCCATGGCACCAATTTAAAGAAAGAAAGTGTAGAAAGTGAAACTCGCTCTGTGTTGTCTGACTCTTTGCAACCCCATGGACTATACAGTCCATGGAATTCTCCAGGTCAGAACACTGGAGTGGGTAGTCTTTCCCATCTCCAGGGAATCTTCCCAACCCAGGTCTCCCACATTGCCAGTGGATTCTTTACTAGCTGAGCCATTGGGGGCTGGGGGGGGGGGGGGACCACCAATTGAAGCCCAATATTTAATACTCATATTAAGTAGTTTATAAATATTTTGTTATTATACAAATGTTGCTATAAAAATATCTGCACATGTAAATTTATGATAATATGAAAAATTTCTTTAGGGTATATACCAAAAAATGTACTTGCAAAATCAGAGGGACTGTATCAGCAAGCTTAATAGATAAAGCAAAATTGTTTTTCCAAATTAGTTGTGCAAAACCATATGCTTACTAATAGAGTTTATGATTCCCCAGTGCTCTACTTAATTATCAATATTTAGTATCATGGAACTTTTTATTGTTGTGCCAATCAAGTGAATGGAAAATTAGGAATTTTAATGTAGCTCTGCATATACTTTCTATATTCAGAAAAGCTCTAAAATATTTGTAAGATTTTTTACATAAATAAACTGTATAAGCTTTTTTGAATATAATGGTGCTTATTTTGTGCTCTTCATATATCTGTTGGAGAAGGAAATTGCAACCCACTCCAGTATTCTTGCCTGGAGAATCCCAGGGACGGGGGAGCCTGGTGGGCTGCCATCTATGGGGTCACACAGAGTCAGACACATATATCAATACCTATGTTTATTTGTGTGTATATAAGTATATGTATAAAGGTATATGCAACCCACTCCAGTATTCATGCCTGCAAAATCCCATGGACTGAGGAGTCTTGTGGGCTACAATCCATGGGGTCGCAAAGAGTCAGACATGACTGAGTGACTTCTGTGTGTGTGTGTATACATATAAAATTTTATATTTGAATTCAGAAAGAACATTTTATGTTTATTTGTAACTCTGAAAGTCCATTTCTTACTTATTATCTAAAACAGAAACTCAATAAATATCCATTAATCAAGATATCCACTTGAAAAGATCTGACACAGGTAGTATTTTCAATTTCATGACAAATTCAAAGAAAACATATTTAAATTTTACCATGACAAATGATGCATGAATAAAACTCACACCATAAGAGAAACAAGCATGCAAGTGAAAATATGACAGTTTGTATTTGGTAGGTTGGTCAAACATAATAGTTTAAAATTTTTGTAGGTCGGTGTCACAACTTGCAAACGATCTTTGCATAGACCTTTAACTATCATGACAATTCTCTGAGTTAATAGAAGAAATTAAAGCTTCCACTTTATAGCCAAGGAAAATGAATTTTAGACAGGTTGTATTTAAGGATTGCATGGTTCATAAATGTTCAGTCTATCTATCCTCTCCATCTATGTATCCATCTTGATCTATCATCTCTGTTCATCTATCGTCTCAGTTCAGTTCAGTTCAGTCGCTCAGTCATGTCAGACTCTTTGCTACTGCATGAATCGCAGCACATCAGGCCTCCCTGTCCATCACCATCTCCCGGAGTTCACTCAAACTCATGTTCATCGAGTTGGTGATGCCATCCAGCCATTTCATCCTCTGTCGTCCCCTTCTCCTCCTGCCCCCAATCCCTCCCAGCATCAAAGTCTTCTCCAATGAGTCAACTCTTCTCATGAGGTGGCCAAAGTACTGGAGTTTCAGCTTCAGCATCATTCCCTCCAAAGAAATCCCAGGGTTGATCTCCTTCAGAATGGACTGGTTGGATCTCCTTGCAGTCCAAGGGACTCTCAAGAGTCTTCTCCAACACCACAGTTCAAAAGCATCAATTCTTCAGCGCTCAGCTTTCTTCACAGACCAACTCTCACATCCATACATGACCACTGGAAAAACCATAGCCTGACTAGATGGACCTTTGTTGGCAAAATAATGTCTCTGCTTTTAAATAAGCTATCTAGGTTGGTCATAACTTTTCTTCCAAGGAGTAAGCATCTTTTAATTTCATGGCTGCAGTCATCATCTGCAGTGATTTTGGAGCCCAAAAAAATAAAGTCAAACACTGTTTCCACTGTTTGCCCATCTATTTCCCATGAAGTGATGGGACCAGATGCCATGATCTTCGTTTTCTGAATGTTGAACTTTAAGCCAACTTTTTCACTCTCCTCTTTCACTTTCATCAGGAGGCTTTTTAGCTCCTCTTCACTTTCTGCCATAAGGGTGGTGTCACCTGCATATATGAGGTTATTGATATTTCTCCCAGCAATCTTGATTCCAGCTCTATATGTTATTGGGGCTTCCCCTGTGGCTCAGCAGTAAGGAGAATGCATGAGAATGCATAAGAATTGCAGGAGATATCCCTTAGATCCCTGGGTCAGAATCCCATGGACAAAGCAGACTAAAGGGTGCAGCCCATAGGGTCATAGAATAAAACACACCTGATCAACTAGACAACAAATGTATGTAATTAAGACATAGCTTATATAACATAAACTTTACCTTTTTGATTTGTACAACTCAGTGGTTTTTAGAATATTCAGAGTTGTGCAGTCATCACCACTATCTTCTTTTGGAATAGTTTCATCAACTGAAAAAAAGAATCTCATATCCGTTACCTTATCATGCTACCATGACCCCTGGAAAACATTAATTGGTTAAAGAGTGTGTTGTTTTGAAAGAGTCAGTTCCTAGGCATCTTGATAAGAACTCTGGGGTCCCTGAGAAGGAGAAAGGGGTCTGGGGGCACTCGAGGAGATAGGGGTCAGGAATTCTCAAGGAGGAGTAAAAGGCAAACGTCTTTTTTCTACATTCCTTAGTCTTAGTCACATAAAACGCTTTTTTCTTTAAGCCTGGAACTGATGACTACACAACAAAACAACTCAGCTTAAACTCTGTACTAAGGATTATACAACAACAATGTATCCTGGTTGAGGACAGTTTTTCCTTCTTGAAAACCTTCTGTTATCTTAAAATGTATATTATGAGAGTGGGTCTGGTAAGATCTTTCTGTTATTAGTTTCAATCCTGTCATCTTAAAATGTAAATTGTGGGAGTGGTTCTAGTAAGATCTTTAGAAACTTGAGACATTCTTTTGATTTATTGTTAATATCAATTGAAAAGTATATAGCATCCGTGCTGAGACTAACAAGGGGGGCATTCTCCATCCCCCTTCTGATGTCTGTGTCAGAAGGTTTCTCTGTCCCTTTTTCACTTTAATAAAGCTCTGTTACACAAAAGCTCTTGAGTGATCAAGCCTGGTCCCTGGTCCCAAAGCTAAATCTTCTGAGAGCAGGAATCCAACACCATAGGGTATCAGTTTTATCTCCAAATATGGATAAGTTTCCTGAATTTCTTTCCCTTTGAGATTTCTCATTTAGTTATGCTTTTCCCAGAAAACATACTTCACATAATTTCAATCTTTGCATAATTACTTGTTTGTTGGCTTAACATACAGTCTATCCTAAAGACTATTTCATGTATTCTCAAGATAAATCTGTATTCTGTCATTAGTTGATGTATTAAAGATATCTATTTTTCAAGTTGGCTGATTGTGCCATTAAAGTCTTGTATTTCTTTATTTTTCCTAGTTATTTTCTCCATTATTGGAAGATGTATGTTAAATTATCCAACCATTATTAATGAATTGTTTATTTCTCTTTTCAATTCTATCAGATTTTCAGCAGTTTTGTTGATAGGTGAAAATGTAATTATAATCATTATATCTCTGTGAAGGATTGACCCTACATTATCATAAAATTTCTTCTTTATCTTTAGTAAGAACTTTTGCCTTACTGTCCATTTTGTCTAATGTCACAGTGACTCATGCTCTCTTCTCATTTGTTTCATGATCAGTCTTTTCTTTCTTTCCACTGTCAACCTATCGATGTCTTTAAATAAGTGTATTTCCCAGCATAGATATCATATCGTGGTGCATTTATTTACCTATCTCCACTTTTATATCATAATTTCAATCCTCTTATTTTTAATATATTTGGTGATAAGGTATGAAGTATCCTATTTTGCTATTTTTTGCTGTTGTTTTATGTCTTTTCATTGGTTTTTATTCATCCATTCTTCACCTATCACTGTCCTATTTTGTGTTAAATAAAAAATTCTCAGTATTGTATTTTAGGGCCTTTGCTCTGTCTTTTAATGTATTCTTTGGAGTTACATTTTAGAGGTTCTCCTCAAAACTACAAGTACCATTGTGTCTTAAAATAATCTATTTGGATTAAGTAAATTTTAATAATATACAAAAACTCTGTTCCCATATAGTTCCATTTCTTCCTCAGCCTTTGTACTGAGATCAACATATAAATTACAATTTGATACATTATAAACTCATGAAAGTTTATAATGTATTCTGGAAATCACATTTGATCACACCTAGGGTCAGTTGTTTTACCATCTGTTTGCTTGTTTATTGTCATTACTAAATTAGCTCTAAAAAGGGTATTTTTGTTCGAAGGTGGTCAGTGAAGTCACTGTTCAGTTAGGTTACTTGTTCATGAAAGATTATATAGATCTTTTAGGAAAATTCCTCGAACCAGTAAGTCTCCCACCATTTTCTAAGGGGTTCTGTGTGTGTTGAGTCATGCCTTCAACACCCAGGCAGGCAGCTTACTTCTCTGTCTCAGCCATGAGACATTCTGTGTGTGTTAAGTCATGCCTTCAACACCCAGGCAGGCAGCTTACTTCTCTGTCTCAGCCATTCTACTTGTACACAGCTTTAAGATCAGTCAGAGGTGAGCAGTTTGAATATTTTTGATCTTTCCTGAGAATGTTTACAGCCCCACACATATGAATGCGTTTATGTATCTTTGGATACTGTTGGAGCCTTTCAAAGTCTTTGAGGATATCTCATTCTCAAATTTTTCCTTTTATGATTTTGACCAGCTTATGTTTGTCCCAGCTGTTAGTGATGTCTAAGACACATCCTGCAGTGGTGAAGGAGCTCCACTGATTGTGTTTTTTACAAATGCCCTGGAGGTAGGGTTTTCTTCATTTAGTGATCTCTGAGGTAAAAAAAAGTCCTATAAGCAGTTCCAAGGAGCTGCTAGACAGATCAAATAGTGACAAATTTCAGGGGATTAGATTTTTGAGGGAAATCCAAAAACATTCTGTTCCATGTAGGAGCTGCTAGGCTGCTGGTTTTTAAGACTGCCACAGAGCCTGGGGGCAAGAGAAATGGGAATAGAGCAAACATAAATGACACAAAACATGATTTCTTACCCAGATTTACCTGATTTTCTTGACTATATTATGAAAGAATTGCTGCAAGGTTTTGGTTAAATAATAAGGTTCTGCAAAAGGTTTCTTTTGACATATTTTATCAGTGCTCTCATTGCCTTTGTTGAGATATAGACATCCACACACTTTTATTTCACCATTCATCAAGTGTTTTGTGCCAATATCTTAACTTTTATTTTTTGAAGCCAATTTTAAAGCTTTTTGCTATGTCACATCAATATGAAGAAAATACCAGTAAGACAGACTGAGAAAACTCAAAAAAAAAAAAAAAAGGGAAAAAATATATATGGGTAGAAAACTGAAGTTGCTTGAGAAAGTCATTGTATTGTGGAAACAATGTCAACATTTGAGTTAAACTATATTTGGTTTAAATTTCAATTTTTAACTTCAAGACCTTGAAATTTTCTTTCTAATCATTGGTACCCATGGGTTTACCCATTGACACTAGGGCCAGGTGATGCAGTGGTAAAGAATTCACCTGACAATTCAGGAGGCACAGAGACATGGGTTCAATCCCTAGGTTGGGAAGATAACCTGGAGAAGAAAATGGCAACCCACTTCAGTATTCTTGCATGGAAAAGCCCATGGATGGAGGAGCCTGGAGGGCTACAGTCCATGGGGTCACAAAGAGTGGGACACGACTGAGTATGAACACACACATATGCAGTGATATCTTCTAAAGGTTGCAGCAAATCTTAAATTATACATATTGGAATTTTAATAAGTTGAAATATTGTTTTAGGTTTTTCAAATATAAACAAACTGACCAATACAAACAGTTGTTAGTACAATTTGGCATTAGAGTCCTTCAGAAAGGCTGATTTCTGCTTCTAGATTTCATGTTTCCTGCAAGTAGAAGAGCTTGACTCACATCTGCAGGCTTTGGAAAAAATAAAAGAAACCGTGGATAAAAGGCTTTAGTTAATGTTACAATCCGGTTTCTTTCCAACTAAATATCTGGATCTATAAAATATTTATTTAATGATGATAATAACAAAAATACAATTTGGTTATTGTTAATTAAAATACTAAGGACCATCAGGATTTTGCTAAGTTTTATAAGCTTAGAGACAGAAAACTGACTTATCCCAGTATTTCCAATCTGAGCTTTACTGAATCGGCTTATGGATTCTTTGATATTGATGTGACTTGTCTAGAAGCTGGACTTCAAAGAGAAACCAATGTCATTAGGAAAAAAATAATAATTTTTCCTACTTCCCATCTTATGATCAGGTAAACTTTTAAACTCAACTCTGAATAAAGAAAAAAAAAGTGTTTGAACTTTTTCTCTTTAAAGAAAGATTGAGGGAAGACTTCAAAGCATCTGTCACAAAGGCATCGTACCTTGGGTTGAAGGTATGATTTCTACAGACCTCAGTTCAGCCCTCAGGGACACATATAGATCCATCTCCAAATGGATACAGGACTGCCTTAGATCTAATCATTTCTTAAAAGTAAAAGTAGACTTGCAAAGACAGGATATAGAAAGTAGAATTTAAAGCACCCAGAGCCACTACACACACTATCAATATTGATTTAAGTTGTCTGTCTTCCATGAAACATAAGCCTCAGTGACTCATGTGCTTTTTCCTCCTTCAACAGAAAACCAAATAACTTTTAAGAGAAGCCAGTGTTTCTATTGCAATCTGGACAATAGCAAGAAATTTATTTAATTCATTTTGGTTCTGAATTACTGGAGAATCGCTTCTCAGTCTTTTGGCTAAGATCAAGTGAATTACTATGGATAAGGAAAGAGATAAAGGGGAAAAAAATTAGATTACTCAGCAACCTATAGAAATTTGTCTGAGTATCTTGAGTATTTTTGAAAAATTTATTCAGATCTCATTTATTTGGGAATCTCTCACTGTTAGAACTAGTATTCAAGATGTGGCCTATTGGACTACAGACAGCATATTAGATTCAGGAGAATATCATTATTTTCCAAATTTAACGTGGAAGCTTTCATTTCTTTTTAACTGTAAATTTGATTTCATCACAAACCAGCTCTCCTAGCATATAGATACCTCATCATATTTTGACCATCTGTTGCTCAATCCACAGAAAAAAAGTATCATTCACAAAATATCCAAGAGTTCCAAATATTTTCTCATTTTTTTAAAATTTAAAAATGTGTAAAAGAAGGGAAAAAGGACACTTCTGCATTTGTGCCTGTATCTTTCCCGATTAAAACTTTTCCAACTTAGCTGATAACCATCTTTAAGAAACCAGACTTACAGATTTCTACCACCTGTCTCTTATCTCATTATTTTAACTTCTCAGGGGCTTACTCATTCTAACAAATACATTCTAATCCATGAGTATAAGAATACTCATTGCTTATCTTAAGAGAAGACAGCATAGAATCACTAAGTACTGGGCACTTGCAGGCTAAGTCATTTCAGTTGTGTCCAGCTGTTTGCATCCCTATGGACTATAGCCTACCAGGCTCCTCTGTCCATGGAATTCTCCAGGCAAGAGTATTGCAATGGGTTGCCATGCCCTCCTCCCGGGGATCTTCCCAACCCAGGAACTGAACCACATCTCTTATATCTCCTGCATTATCTGGTGAGTTCTTTACCATTAGCACAATCTTCGTCAAGAGTTAAAACATACACTTATACGATGTCATCTTCATCTTCAAAACAATCAACAGCATAATCTGATTTTTCACCACAACTGACAGTGAAAACTTGAGCTTTACAATAGATGTATATTTAGTAATCCAAAGACTCAATACGTGTAAAAAGAGAACAAATGAATAACACTTCAGTTCAGCTCAGTTGCTTCAGTTCAGTTCAGTTCAGTTGCTAAGTCATGTCCGACTCTTTGCGACCCCATGAATCGCAGCATGCCTGTCCATCACCAACTCCCGGAGTTCACTCAGACTCACGTCCATCAAGTCAGTGATGCCATCCAGCCATCTCATCCTCTGTCGTCCCCTTCTCCTCCCTCCCCCAATCCCTCCCAGCATCAGAGTCTTTTCCAATGAGTCAACTCTTCGCATGAGGTGGCCAAAGTACTGGAGTTTCAGCTTTAGCATCATTCCTTCCAAAGAAACCCCAGGGCTGATCTCCTTCAGAATGGACTGGTTGGATCTCCTCGCAGTCCAAGGGATTCTCAAGAGTCTTTTCCAACACCACAGTTCAAAAGCAGCAATTCTTCGGTGCTCAGCCTTCTTCAGTTGCTTAGTCCTGTCTGATTCTTTGGGACTCCATGGACTGCAGCATGCCAGGCTTCCCTGTCCATCACCAACTCCCGGAGCTTGCTCAAATTCATGTCATTGAGTTGGTGATGCCATCCAGCCTTCTCATCCTCTGTCATCCCCTTCTTCTCCTGCCTTCAATCTTCCCAGCATCAGGGTCTTTTCCAATGAGTCAGTTCTTCGCATCAGGTGGCTGAAGTATTGGAGTTTCAGCTTCAACATCAGTCCTTTCAATGAACATTCAGGACTGATTTTCTTTAGGATTGACTGGTTTGATCTTTCAGTCCAAGGGACATTGAAGAATCTTCTCCAACGCCACAGGTCAAAAGCATCAGTTCTTCTGTGAGAAGCTTTCTTTATATTCCAACTCTCACATATATACATGACTACTCAAAAAAACAGCTTTGACAAGATGGACCCTTGTCAGCAAAGTAATGTATCTGCTTTTTAATATGCTGTCTAGGTTGGTAAAAGATTCTCTTCTAAGGAGCAAGCATCTTTGAATTTCAAGGCTGCAGTCACCATCTTCAGTGATTTTGGAGCCCCCCTCCCCAAAAAAAAAAAATAAAGTCTGTCACTGTTTCCACTGTTTCCCCATCTATTTCCCATGAAGTGATGGGACCAGAAGCCATGATCTTCAGTTTTTAAATGTTGAGGTTTAAGCCAACTTTTTCACTCTCCTCTTTCACTTTCATCAAGAGACTCTAGTTCTTTTTCAATTTCTGCCATAAGGGTGGTATCATCTGCATATCTGAGGTTATTGATATTTCTCCTGGCATGCTTGATTCCCACTTGTGCTTCATCCAGCCCAGTGTTTCTTATGATATACTCTGCATATAAGTTAAGTAAGCAGGGTGACAGTATACAGCCTTGACATACTCCTTTCCCAATTTGGAACCAGTCTGTTGTTCCATGTCCGTCTCTAATTGTTGCTTCCTGCCATGCATGCAGACTTATCAGGAGGCAAATAAGGTGGTCTGGTATTCCCATCTCTTTCAGAATTTTCTATGGTTTCTTATGATTTACACAGTAAAAGACTTTGGTGTAATCAATCATGCAGAAGTAGATGTTTGTTCTGGCATTTTCTTGTATTTTAAATGATCCAACGGATGTTGGCAAGCTGATTTCTGGTTCCTCTGCCTTTTCTAAATCCAGCTTGAGCATCTGGAAGTCCATGGTTCACATACTGTTGAAGCCTGGCTTGGAGAATTTTGAGCATTACTTTACTAGCATGTGAGATGAGTGCAATTGTGTGGTAGTTTGAGCATTCTTTGGCATTGCCTTTCTTTGGGATTGGAAGGAAAACTGACCTTTACAGTCCTGTAGCCACTGCTGAATTTTCCAGATTTGCTGGCATATTGAGTGCAGCACTTTCACAACATCATCTTTTAGGATTTGATTAAGCTCAACTGGAATTCCATCACCTCCACTAGCTTTGTTCGTAGTGATGCTTCTAAGGCCCACTCACCCTCACATTCCACCATTGCTGGCTGTAGTGGAGTAATCTAGCCATTTTGGCTATCTGGATCATGAAGATTTTTTTTTTTTTGGTTATAATTCTGTGCATTCTTGCCCCTTCTTCTTAATGTCTTCTGCTTCTCTTAGGTCCATATCATATCCGTCCTTTATTGTAAACATCTTTTTCTGAAATACTCCCTTGTTGTCTCTAATTTCCTTGAAGAGGTCTCTAGTCTTTCCCATTCTATTGTTTTCCTCTATTTCTTTGCACTGATCACTGAGGAAGGCTTTCTTATCTCTCTTTGCTATTCTTTGGAACTCTGCATTTAAATAAGTATACGTTTCTTTTTCTTGTTTTCCTTTCGATTCTTTTCTCAGCTATTTGTAAAGCCTCCTCAAACAACCATTTTGCATTTCTTTTTCTTTTGGGTATACTCTTGATCCCTGCCTCCTGTACAATGTCAGGAATGTTTGTCCATAGTTCTTCAGGCACTCTTTCTATCATATCTAGTCCCTTGAATTTATTTGTAACTTCCACTGTGTGATCATAAAGGATTTGATTTAGGTCATACCATTCAGGTATGGTCTAGTGGTTTTCCCTACTTTCTTCAATTTAAATCTGAATTTGACTATAAGGAGTTCATGATCTGAGCCAGTCAGCTCCCCATCTTGTTTTTGCTGACTGTATAGAGCTTCTCTATCTTTGGCTGCAAAGAATATAATCAATCTGATTTTGGTGTTTACCATCTGGTGATTGATGTCCATGTGTAGAGTCTTCTCTTGTGTTGTTGGAAGAGAGTGTTTGCTATAACCAGTGCATTTTCTTGACAAACGTTGTTAGTCTTTGCCCTGTTTCATTCTGTACTCCAAGACCAAATTTGCCTGTTACTCCAGGTATGTCTGACTTCCTACTTTTGTATTCCAGTCCCCTATGATGAAAAAGACACCTTTTTTGGGTATTAGTACTAGCAGGTCTTGTAGGTCGTCATAGAACAGTCCAACTTCAGCATCTCTAGCATTAGTGGTTGGGGCATAGACTTTGAGACTTGGATTGTTGTGATATTGAATGGCTCACCTTGGTAAAGAACAAAAGTTGTTCTGTTGCTTCTGAGATTGCACCCAAGTACTGCATTTCAGACTCTTTTATTGACTATGAGGGCTACTCCATTTCTTCTAAGGGATTCTTGCCCACAGATAACAGTTATGTGACTTTAAATGGGAACTGTAGTTATAATAAGGGTGGTGAGGACATGGCTGACTGATGCTAAAGAACATATTTAGGCAAAGTGATTTTTTAATCTAAGCATTTAGGGAATGGGAAAGTTAAAGTTGTAAATAATAGCAACTTTAATAACTATATATTCTGCTGCAAAAACTTAGAAACTGTGCTTTATGATAGGTAAACTCTTTTTTTTTTTTTTTTTTTTTTTTTGGCTAACCAAAGCCTAGGTTACATTAAAAATACACCAAAGCTTGATTCCAAATTTTCTCCTTTTACATAATAGATTTTCTTATATTTCTAAAAAAATGTGAATCCAAATATTCCTCCTTTTTCCCCCCTTTCCTCAGCATAATTTCCCAATGTCACTTTTGAATGTTTTCATACTTGTTTTTATATAATTCCTGTTAAGAAAATTTCTAAGATTTAAAAACATAACATTATGAATATACTGAAGCAGCCATAAAATTATCAATATTGTATTTCATAATGAATACTCAGTAAAATAAAGAGATATGCTACAATATAAAAACATGAATTTAAATTGCAAAAAAATTTATTATGTAACATGCACAAGCTAATTTTACATCATTTTAACTATTGTTCTGAAGTTTTTGTTGTTGTTGTTGTTGTTGTTGTTATTGTTTTACAGCTGTCACAGAGGTTTTGAATACAGGTGGCCAGTTCTCTCCATCCAACTCCAAGTGGTAGGTGGTAAAAATTGTTACACTTGAATTAATATTGACCCAATTCAGGTTTTTTTCATTTTGATCTTTTGCACATTTGTAGTTACCATTTATCATAAGTCCTGGCTTAAGAAGGTTAATGTAAAAATAAAATAAAAGCTCAGCAGTTTTGGCTTCTCAGAATATCCTATTTAAAGTGTTATCCATCTTTAATTTCTTTCAATCTGAATATATAATTCATTTCTTTATAACTTTTATGGTTATGTGAATTTATTTATTTACTTACATGTGAACCAGAATCTCTTCTGCTTTCTCCATTCATGTCTCCCATATTTAGCCAAGTGCATGGTTTATGAAAGTGTTTTTTGTGTTAAGAATATATCTTGAATTAATTAATAAATAATTAATAAATGACTATATGAAGAATGAGCCAATGAAACATTTAATCAAATTTAAAATGAATGCATGTCACAGGAATTACAGGAATTAAGAAGTCAGAGCTAGTTTAACTTTCAACATAATCTCTTACAAATCGTTGGCCTGTGACCTATTAATGTTTGCCATATTACATTTCAGTAAGTCCTTCTTCCTCTCCCCTTCCCTGCAGTATTCTGTGGATTTGGTTTCTA
This sequence comes from Capricornis sumatraensis, assembly GCF_032405125.1. Taxonomy (NCBI): domain Eukaryota; kingdom Metazoa; phylum Chordata; class Mammalia; order Artiodactyla; family Bovidae; genus Capricornis; species Capricornis sumatraensis. Next base: position 18,623,217 of record NC_091080.1, read on the forward strand.
CTATTGCATTTTCTTCTGGCTACATCCTTTATTATGCATTCCACTTTGCATTACCTCTGTGTATACCACCATTGCCCATGAAATTTTTCCCTTCATTTTGTCCATTCACAGCAAGAGAATATAAAACAATAATTGTGTAAGCTCCTTTGTTGTAAAAGTCTATGTGTTCTTGTCCTTATTTTTAGTTTGGGTTTTGTGATGTATGACTTGTTTAATGGCAGTTTTTCTAGATATATATTTTGTGTCATCCTCTTAAGGTTAAAAGCTGTGCATAGAAAAAGAGAAAAGCATAGATTCAAAGGGGATAGAATTGGAGAACTATATGTTATAAGGCTTGTGTTACCTTGCTCCTATATCCCATTCCCATTTTCTCTTCTTACTTTCAGATTTTCTCCTCTTTTTCTATATTCTCTTCCACATTAATTTACTTTCCCTGTATTTGTATGTTATTTTCCCCTTCTAGCCAGTTAATAGAATATTCAACAATGTTACAAACTTGTATCTTGCAGCCTGGAAGAATCAGCTTACCTAAGAACATGTTTTTCTTCCAGGAAGTAACATAAGCTCTTGGAATATGCATGATTAACAACACACAAACAAAGCAAAAATTTTGTTTTTTTATTAAACCATATTTTCTCCAATATTATAAATGATTATAATTAAAAACCATAACTTTCAAGTCATGAAAAAAATAATAATTTTTTTTTTCCATTAAACTTTGTTTAACCTTGGATTCAAGGAACTATAGCTTTTAAACAATGCTAGACCATAAGGTCTTCTACTTCTGTATAGCGAGAGAGATTTGCTAACTAAAATTTTATCTTCTCTTGATATGCTTCTCTCCAACGTACATACAGAGAAGCTAATGAAAACAAGATCAAGTTTGCAGATATCTGCCAATTAAAAAAGAAATAAAAATTAAAACATCCCAGATTTGCAGTCCCTAGAAATTACAGAGCTTTTTGACCTCTACTTTGAAGAATATCTCGGATGGATTTCTGAATCAGAAGATTTAAAGTTTAGATAAATATTCATCTTTTCAGGATAGATGGTCCTGCAAATTAAATCAATGCTTGGTGTTGAAATATTAAACTGCTGAGATAGTGAGTCTCAAAGAGAGCTATTCTTGCCTATGCAGGGAGACTTTAAGGGTGAGATTATATTAAACTTGATGAAAATTGACTAGACCCCATGAAAATCAACTTGGTCTATTCATCCCAGAATTAAAACAAAATTAATTGAAATTTCAGAATATGCAGTAAAATAAGACAGTTATAAACACAAACAGAAATGATCATATGGGACTAGTGAATAAGCTAATATAGAATTATGGAAGGTCAAGGAACACATTTTTATTGTATGTTTGTGGATAGGCAGACAGAACTAAAATTAAACCCCTATACTATACACTATTTATTTGTAACAATCATGTAAGATAATAACCATAGCATTGATCAAAGTGCTTGAAACATAGCTAGCAATTAATAGGTAGTAAATTATTCTTTTTTTAGTGCCTCAGCCAATTTTTTGTGAGTTCCTATATTATGTTACAAAGTCCAGGTATTTTTCTAGATGCTTAGGATACATCAGTAAACAAAAGAATAAAAATAAAACATATCTGGTGATATAGTACTTATATTTGGGTAGAATGAAACCAAACTTATTTAAAAATATGTATGCATGCATGCACATGTGTGTATGGCTGTGTGTTGTATGCTATATTAGAAAGTGTCAAGTATTATGGTAGGGATGTGTGGAAATTTTAAATTGTGGTCAGGGAATGTGTCACTGAGAATCTGACATTTGAGAAAAAATCTTATGGAAGCAAGCAAGTGAACCACGGGATGCAGAGGGAAATAAATTTCAGGCCCTAAAATGAGAGTACACTTTGAGCAACAAAGAGCTGATTTGATCGGAACAGAGTCAGTGGAGGAGAGAGTGAAAGCAAGGGGGGTTTCCAGACTGAGAGTGTCAAGCCACAGAGAAATTTGTAGGGCAATGTAAAAACAGCTTTGAATGAGCTTCAGAGCCATTTTAAAGATCTCAATAGAACAGTGATGTAACAGGATGTACTATTTTACATATAACAGTGTGTATATGTTAATTTTGAGTAGTTTCTGTTTCTATTATGGAGGAAAAGGTAAAAGTGGTAAAACTGAAAGGCACGTTGAAGTAATGAATGTAGAATATAATGATGACTTGGGACAGGAGCGTTGTGATGGAGATGGTGAGGTGAGGTCGGTTCTGAATGTAGAGATGCTTAGTAGTCCAAAAGCAAAGATGACAGGCTTGCTGATGTGGGCATGAGAGAAGCAGAAGGTAGATGAGGGAAAGAGACAGCAATGATATCCAGACACTGAACCAAGGATCTGGAAGAGTCAAAAATATTCTGGTTAGAGCAGGTTTGGAAAAGAAATGTGTAGAGTTTAACATTGGATGTGTTCAGTTTAACTATCCAGGGGAAGATGCTGAGTTCATAATTGGATACATGCATTCACACAGGCCTGGCGTGTTGCAGTCCCCTGGCTTGCAAAGAGTCAGACATGACTGGGTGGCTGAACAACAACACTCACACATTCTGAGGGAAATTCTGAGAGGGTATTCAGATTACAGAGGGTATTTAACTTCAAGGGCTTTGATTAGATCTTAAAGTTAGAATAGCAATGGAAAAGAACTAACAGAGAAATCCAATACTCTGAAGTCAAAGGTCCGAGCAAGTTCAACAAGAGAGACTAAGGAGTAAGTCATATTCTTATGGGAGGAACTCCAGAAGAGAACGATTTTCCTGAAAAGCACTGTTGGGTGAGAAATACTGAGTGATTAGTTGCATCAAGTGCTGCAGATATGACAACTATTGTGACCACTCTGCTGGGGGCTGGTGCGCCCTCAACTGCCTGGATGAGAGTCAATTCCAGGCACGTCTTCACACTCTGCATTCATTGGCCCTGGGCTGGAAGTGTGCGATTGGCCATGGTTGAAGTATATATCATGAAAATTGGCATATACTTAGAACTAGACTTTTTTTCGCTTCCTAAAAGGCACTATTAAACGCCAATATCATTGACAAAGACATAAGCATTGGACTTAGGAATATGTGGGTCACCGGGGGTCTCGGTATGTGTACTTTCCATAGATTGTTGACAGGAAAAACTTCAGTGAGTTTTAGATTCCATAGAGAATTGATATCATATGATATTTGTCTTTTGCATTTGTCTGGCTTACTTCACTTAGTATGATAATCTCTAGGTCCATCTATGTTGCTGCAAATGGCATTATTTAATTATTTTTATGGCTGAGTAATATTACATTGTATATGTGTATCACATTTTATGTATCCATATGTTGATGGACGTTTAGGTTGCTCCCATGTCTTGGCTATTGTAAATAGCATTGCTATAAATGTTAGGGTGCATGTTTCTTTTCAAATTAGAATTTTCTCCCAATATATGTCCAGGAGTGGGACTGTTGGATCATATGGTGACTCTTTCAATATTCATTGGAAGGAATATTCTTTGAAACTACTGAGGCAATATTCATTAGAAGGACTGATACTGAAACTGAAGCTCCAATACTTTGGCCACCTGACGTGAATAATTAAATCATTGGAAAAGACCCTGATACTGAGAAAGACTGAAGGAAGGAGGAGGGCAAGAGAGTATGAGATGGTTGGATGGCATCACTGACTCGATGGACATGAGTTTGAGCAAACTCTGGGAGTTGGTGATGGACAGGGAAGCCTGGTGTGCTGTAGTCATGGGGTTGCAAAGAGTCAGATACAACTGAGTGACTGAACTGAACTGATGGGGACTCTATTTTTAGGACCTACTGTATAGAACAGGAAACTAAATACAATATTTAATAACTTGCAAGGGTAAAGAATAGGAAAAACTATATATATATATATATATACACACACACACACTGAAATACTTTGCTACACACCATTGTAAATTTACAACACAGCATTGTAAATCAAGTATACTTTAAAAAAAAGCTACAATAAAAAGGAAAGAGGAAAGAAAGCATTATAGTCAGTGAGTGTGCATAGCTCATTCAAGGAAAGTTTAGGTAAAAAAGACAGTAGCTATAGCAAGATGTATCAGGAGAATGTGGTTAGTTTTCTCCTTTGTTCATAAAGAAGTAATGTGTGCATCCTAGGTTGCTTCAGTCATGTCCAACTCTGTGCAACCCTATGGACTGTTAGCCAACAGGCTCCTCTGTCCATGGGATTCTCCAGTCAAGAATACTGGAGTGGGTTGTCATGCCCTCCTCCAGGGGATCTCCCCAACGCAAGGATCAAACGCACATCTTTTTATGTCTTCTATGTTAGCAGGTGGGTTCTTTTCCACTAGTGCCACCTGGGACACCAAAAGAGAAAATGTATAGCATTATCATATGTAAAGGGATTAACTGAAGATAGGGGAAAATGTTAAGGAATATAGGGAAAATTGATGGAATTATCACCTTGTGAGAGGGATGGGAACATATGCATAAGTGGAGAAGTTATTTTTAATAAGACTACAGACTTTTCACTTGTGACAATAGTCAGGAACACAGAACGTGTGGTTCACAGGCAAGATGAGGAAATGCTATGTGTGACTGCTTCTCTTTCCAGAAGTGAAGTCATCAGCTGGAAGTGAGAATGGGGCAGAAGTCTATTGCAGCTGTGAGGTGAGAGGATGAGACGGAAAATAGCAGGATAATGAATGACCTAGGGAAACGTGGGCAATGTCCTCTGCAGGGCGAAGGGCTCACTTGAGGTTACTCACCAAGAAATTTAAATAAAGCCAGTAAACAGGATTGTGATTGTCTTCAGCAACAATTGAATTTAGGAGTAGGCAGAGAATTGATTTTAAAAATGGGGAAGTATAAAAGAAAGCATGGCAGTGATAAGGGAATTGATACTTTAAAACACAGGTTAAAATTCCAAACTCTGGAATCAAAACTAGTTAAGAAAGGACAGGAGTACATGAAGGAGACAAGGGGCATTAAAAGGGCAAAAGATTTTGACAGGGTCAAAATAGTAGATTTGAAGCCCTTTAACAGGTAAACTGGAATAGAAAAGAGGCACACAGCAGATTCATGAAACTGAGCTTATGAACTTAGAGAACAGAAAATCTAGTTACAAAGAGACCACGTTACTGAAAAAAGCATCTATATGTATTTATAAACTCTAAAAGCTTAATAGGTTTATAGGAAAGGTTTTGGTAAAATAATAAGAAGAAGACTCTAAAATCTACAGAGAACAAAGGAAAGTAAACTGAATTTTAAAAAGACTCCCAGAAGGAGAGGTAACTAAAACCACAATGAGATAACCTTCCACACACCTCAGAATGGCTACCATAAAAAATGAGAGATAATAACACACATTAATGTGATAAAATGGAACTCTACTGTATCCCTTGTTGGACTGAAAAGTGATACAGATACTTTGAAAAAGAGTTTGGCAGTTTCTTAAAATATTAAGTATATAGTTACCAAGCAACTCCACTCCTACATTTCTAAACGAGAGAAATGAAAGTATTCAGTCTACATAAAGACTTGAAAGCAAATATAGATAGTAGAATGACTCATAATAACCAATATATAGAAATAGTTCATATGTCCATAAACTCGTAATTTGATCAAGAAAGTGTGTACATCTATACAATGGAATGCTATTCATCAATGAAAGGAATGAAATACTGACATGCTACCACTTTTGTAAAGCTGAGAAACACTAGGTAAATTGTAAGAATATAGAACAGATTGTATATTCTATCAATCCATTTGTAGGAAATGCCTAGAAAATGTGAATGCATACAGACAGAAAACAGATTACTGGTAGACTGAGGCTGGGATAGGAAAGGACATTAACTAATTTTTGTTTGATTTTTTAATTACGTTTTTTTTTAATTGGAGGATAACTTCTTTACAGTATTGTGTTGGCCTTTGCCATACATCAAGGCCATTAACTATTAACTAGAAATTTATGAGAGTAATAAAATGTTTTAAAACTGAATTATGGTAATATTACATGACAGAAAATCTACTAAGTGATTATTAAAAATCATTGATATGTACACTCAAAATTGGTGCATAAAATGAAAATTATATCATTTTTTTTTTAAGAGAGGTAAAGCAGGTTTAGAAAAACAGAGGTTGGTTTTATTTGGTGACATAATATTTGAGGGTGACTTCTTTTTTCTGCATTGGAAAGGGGAGAAAAATAGGAAATTGCATGGAAACAACAATAAGAATGGAATATCTCCACACTATTTCTAGCTCCATGCTGTGAGAGAAAAAAAAAAAAAAAATCAGCTCCAACTAGAGATAAGCAGCATCCTCAAAATAGAGACAGGAGTCAGAGCAAGAGAATAAAGAACATTCAGAGAAGGAGTTCAGAACCTGATGGATTTTCTGTGGACTAGGAGCATTTCTAGGGAAGGTCCCCTGGAGAGGGGCATGGCAACCCACTCCAGTATTCTTGCCTGGAGAATCCCTTTGTCTGAGGAGACTGGTGAAATACATTCCACTGAGTCGCAAAGAGACTGAAGCAACTGAAGCGACTTAGCACACAAGCAGGAGCATTTCTAAGGGCATAGGAGAATTGTTTTGAGAGCTCAGAAGAAATGAGAAATAGATTAGTAAGGGGCACATACATGACTTTAAGGAAACGAGAATCAGGAATAACCTGTGAGACCTAGTTTATCTTGGTAATTGATATAAACCAAGATAAAGGGCATTGAAGTATGAAGGCTCTTTGATTTGTAAGCTAGCAAGTTACCCTGTCGCTGTTCCACAGATGCTGGCAGAGACTTTGGATTCCTGCATCAAAAGGAAAGAGCTTCATCACTCACCATCCAGCAAGCAGCAAGCCCTTCTTGTTCATACTGGTGTCTCTCATCCCCCAAGACTCCTGAGAGTGACAAGAATGACCCATGTGGCACATGTGCTTGTACTGTGTTTATATCATGACTAAGGAACACCCAGCTTAAAGAAAACAAATCCTTTAGATATGGCTACAAGTTAACCTGCCTGATCTTCCCTGGAAAAAATCATTATACTGGTTACTTCTATACCTGATCAATAAGGAGATCTACTGTCTGTTTGAGAAAGGAACGTAGTATCTATCTTCCAAGACAGACAACTTGGTATATGTAGAGAAAGAGCAAATAAGCCCAGATGGCCTGGTCAGGCTCTCTCACTCCAAGGTCTCTTGCTCTTTCTTACCCCATGTTTTGTGAATAATGATTATGTAACAGCTCAAAATTCTCCAAGCCAGGCTTCAGCAATACATGAACTGTAAAATCCGTGATGTTCAAGCTGGTTTTAGAAAAGGCAGAGGAACCAGAGATCAAATTGCCAACATCCGCTGGATCATGGAAAAAGCAAGAGAGTTCCAGAAAAACATCTATTTCTGCTCTATTGACTATGCCAAAGCATTTGACTGTGTGGATCACAACAAACTGTGGAAAATTCTGAAAGAGATAGGAATACCAGACCACCTAATCTGCCTCTTGAAAAACATGTATGCAGGTCAGGAAGCAACAGTTAGAACTGGACATGGAACAACAGACTGATTCCAAATAGGAAAAGGAGTACGTCAAGGCTGTATATTGTCACCCTACTTATTTAACTTCTATGCAGAGTACATCCTGAGAAACACTGGACTGGAAGAAACACAAGCTGGAATCAAGATTGCCAGGAGAAATAGCAGTAACCTCAGATATGCAGATGACACCACCCTTATGGCAGAAAGTGAAGAGGAGCTAAAAAGCCTCCTGATGAAAGTGAAAGAGGAGAGTGAAAAAGTTGGCTTAAAGCTCAACATTCAGAAAATGAAGATCATGGCATCTGGTCCCATCACTTCATGGGAAATAGATGGGGAAACAGTGGAAACAGTGTCAGACTTTATTTTTTGGGGCTCCAAAATCATTGCAGATGATGACTGCAGCCATGAAATTAAAAGATGCTTACTCCTTGGAAGAAAAGTTATGACCAACCTAGATAGTATATTCAAAAGCAGAGACATTACTTTGCCAACTAAGGTCCATCTAGCCAAGGCTATGGTTTTTCCTGTGGTCATGTATGGATGTGAGAGCTGGACTGTGAAGAAGGCTGAGTGCCAAAGAATTGATGCTTTTGAACTGTGGTGTTGGAGAAGACTCTTGAGAGTCCCTGGGACTTCAAGGAGATCCAACCAGTCCATTCTGAAGGAGACCAACCCTGGGATTTCTTTGGAGGAATGATGCTATAGCTGAAACTCTAGTACTTTGGCCACCTCATGAGAAGAGTTGACTCATTGGAAAAGACTCTGATGCTGGGAGGGATTGAGGGCAGGAGGAAAAGGGGGCGACAGAGGATGAGATGGCTGGATGGCATCACTGACTCAGTGGACGTGAGTTTGAGTGAACTCCAGGAGATGGTGATGGACAGGGAGGCCTGGCGTGCTGCGATTCATCAGGTCGCAAAGAGTCGGACATGAATGAGCGACTGAACTGAACTGAACAGCTGAGATCACCTACAGCACTGTGGTACTGTCTTGGTCACCAGGTACTTTGTGTGCTAAGTGTATATATGCTGCTTCTGCTAAGTTGCTTCAGTCGTGTCCGACTCTGTGTGACCCCATAGACGGCAGCCCACCAGGCTCCCTCGTCCCTGCGATTCTCCTGGCAAGAACACTGGAGTGGGTTGCTATTGCCTTCTCCGAGTGTATATATGAGCTCCACCTAAAGTGGTGACATTATGGCTGTGTCATGCTTGTGTCCATTGGGTCAGCCATGAGAGGAAAGAATAAGCATGTCTGCAGCTCCCACAGCTCCTTGCATCTTCTTCCAACCTCTTAGCTCGTGCCTTGCCTACCCTGGATTCAGTGAACAGTGGGCACATTGAGGAACAGTGAGACAACTGGCATAGTCAACAGGATGAAGAGCAATACAGCAACATGAGTGGGATACATATACACGATAGTGTATCTGTTTACCATACAAACATCAGTTGAAAACAGCCTCTAACAAATGTTATCAGGTCATATAATCACAAGATGTTTAGAAATGACTCTTCCGAGAAAGGGTAAAATGATATTCATCTTTGCAGCCTCAATCAGATTGTCATAATAACACAAATGACCTTTATAGAGGTATAAGAAATGGTGAGGAGTTCTGGCAAAGATGGCAAAACACCCTGGGGCACCTTCCTTTCTCCTCAATGTTTGGAAGCCAGGGTAGGGGTCTTATTGGAAATACCTGGAGTTCTGAGGAGGCTCTCTTCATTGCATACATGTTGTAAATTTAATCACGTCTCATATTAATGTAAAGACTCTAAAGAAGTTGGATTATTACTCACAGAAGTCTACTTTCTTCCCTTCACTCCTTTGATGATGATTTTCAGTAACACAATTGGGATGTTAATAGATCTAACACAAGTAGATACTTGAAATGTGTTTGTACAACTGGCCTTGCTCTTTTATAGAATCTACCATCACTCCGCGAAGAATATAAGGGAGCCAGATGAACACATCCTGCAAGAGCCAATCCACAGGAGCAAGCGGGTTTAGCTGAGATAAACAGGGCAACACAGGTTAGCTAAGTTAGGTAAGTTGATTGTCTGCAAATCTGAAAGTAAGTGAGAATTATATGATTTGGGGTTTTTAAAGCCTTTGAATTTAGAGGGTTTGGTTTTATTTATTTGTGTTTGTTTGTTTTTTTTTTTTTAACGGCTATCTGATATACTGCTTGAATACAAAAAAAAAAAGAATGTCTTGACTGAAGAAGTAGAGATAGATATTTCAGGAATATGGGTTACCAAAGAGAATATTAGTTTACTATGGCAACAGCAGAGTATATGCATGTTTTCACATGTGACAGGCAGCCTGGGAGTAGACATTCTAGGAAGAGTATAGTGGTCTTAGTATGCATTCAGGGACAGGCTGTTTCTATTTCACAACTGCTAAAATTCTCCAAGTTGTTTCCAATGGGCAAAGGGCTACCTTACAACTCATGTTATAGTACATTGTTATTTATATTATAATATTTAGCATTATTTTAAAATCATATTAATAATTAACAGTAATAAGTGAAATTGTGATTATTAAACTTAATGACATGGTAAATTGATTCATGAACATAATTGAAGTTAATGTAAAGCTTGTTCTTACAAAATCCTTGATTTAGCAGCAATCTGTGTAAGAAGAGGGATATCTTAAGAATCAGAATCTGGAATCTTTTTAAATTTTTGAGTGAAATAATTACTAAATTTGAATCCAAAAATTTGATTAAGTACTTTCTTTCACAAACATATATAATTTATGATTTATTAATATTCATTCATTATCAAATCATATAGACTGATCCACATAGAACCCCTGCAAATGAATGATAAACAAAAGTAAAATGTAAACAAACAAACAAATGTAACCTGTGCATCATATAAATTGAAAATTTTTTTCTACAGCAGTAATTTTTATGTAATGGATTAGAGAATTGAAATACTTAACTTTTTGTCACCTTTTGCTACTGCTGCTGCTAAGTCGCTTCAGTCATGTCGGACTCTCAGCGACCCCATAGACTGCAGCCCACCTGGCTCCACCGTCCCTGGGATTCTCCAGGCAAGAACACTGGAGTGGGTTGCCATTGCCTTCTCCAATGCATGAAAGTGAAAAGTGAAAGTGAAGTTGCTCAGTCGTGTCCAACTCTTAGCGACTCCATGGGCTGCAGCCTACCAGGCTCCTCTGTCCATGGGATTTTCCAGGCAAGAGTACTGGAGTGGGATGCCAGTGCCCTCTCGGTTGTCACCTTTTACCTATGGGAAAATCTGAAATGAAAAGTGATAATACTTATTCTACATTTTATATAAGCAATAGTACTCTGAGTTCCAAATCACTGAATCAAACATTTGCTTTTACAAAGGAAAAAATGAAATAAACAAACTTCATGTTAGACAAGCAATATTATCTCATTTAAACCTCATACAAGCCTTAAGTGTAGCATTATTTCATTTTTAATTTGAGAGACAAGGATAATCATATTGCTTATATCTTAGCTATGTTTATGTATATCTAACTACATTGTACATTTTTTTCAGAATTGATCTCTGAATCAAAATCCACTGCATATTTTTATTTAAATCTTCTTTTCTACATATATCAAATATACAGACTAGTTATGCTACAATCTTTTGCAGTTATCAACTTTCTATACCCAAAAAAAGGTAAATTGAGGAAAGGAAATTAGAAAGGTATTATAAATAAAAATAAGCACATTTATTAATAAATCATTATTGCAATTTCAGTCATACAAGTTAAATAATTATTGAACATGTTCAAATACAACCATTTATCTTTATTTTAATTTATCATGCACTTAAATTTATAATAGACTTCCCTGGTGGCTCAGGCAGTAAAGCATCTACCTATAATGCAGGTGACCCAGGTTCAATCCCTGGGGTCAGGAAGATCCTCTGGAGAAGGAAATGGCAACCCACTCCAGTACTCTTGCCTAGATAATCTCATGGACAGAGGAGCCTGGCAATCTACAGGCCATGGGGTCACACAGAGTCAGAAATGACTGAGCAACTTTGCATTCTTTCACTCAATTTATAATATTTTTCATAATGACAAAATATTAAAACACATTTAGGCAAATTGTTTTCCTGCTTTTATATTTTTGTGATTAAAATCAGACTAATTAAGGAGAGAGAAGCAAAATTATGGTGTTCTATATAAAATTTCTAGTTAGATGATGGAAATAAGCAGATTTTAGAAGGAATAAAAAAAGTATACATATGTTTTTTGACACTGCATTTATTGCATTGCATTTGGCAAAGTTGGGCAAAGATTTCAATTTCTAGTCTAGCATATCATGTTTTTATATTTTGCTATAATTTTATAATTTGATATTTTGATTAAATTATTTATCATGGAAACTAAATGAAGTAAATTAATCAGATTAATTGATGAAAATAATTTATTTAAAAATTAAGAATAAAGTTTTGTGTTAGGTTATTTCACTTAGCATGATGTCCTTAACTTTCACCTGTGTTGTGTTATTTGACACAGTTTCCTTCTTTTTTTAAAGCTGAATAATATTCCATTGTATGTAGGCTCCATATTTCCCTTATCTATTTATCCATTGATGGACTTCTGGTTTGTCTCCACATTTTGGCTATTCATTGCAATCAATGAACATGGGTGTTCAAGGAAAAATATACTTTCAAAGTACAAAATATTTCTCATTTATCAAATGAATAATCAAGAAATACGGAAGCTGCTAAAAATTCTGACAAACTTATCTCAACCATCACTTTTGAAATCAAACTATTAAACATTATTTTTTAAATCTTTATGTAAACAATGAATTGTTAGTTTTTAACAATCTGACTGCCAATATAAAATGCCAATCTAATATCAATGTTTTAATAGAATTTATTTTAATCTAAAATTATATTTCAACATGAAAGAGAATATTGACTATCATTAAACATGTAATATATAGGTAATGTAAGTAGGTGAGGAAGAGAAACTATAAGGCAGTTAAATAATATAAATTATTCATCATTATTCACTTTAGCTTCATTCACACATATTCAGAAAGCAAGCATATATACTTAATGTCATCATTAGGTTAGAAGTACAAACAAGGCATAGAGAAGAGTAACATCAGTTTAAAAATATTTCTGTCTCTACTGAAATTAGGTTGTTAATTCCCTGAATAATAATCTCAAAGCTTATTAGCTTTTAGTATGTTAATTATATCATGTGCCTCACCCTTTTGATACTTGAGTTATTCTTTGCCAGCATGAAACTGAAGTTGCTTTTGAATCTCTTACCAAAGCGTATTCTCAGCCCACTTTTTAAAGTCTTTTTTTTTAATTGGAAGATTCAGTATTATAAAGTTGTAAATTCTTCCCAAATTAGTTTATTTAGTTTATAAGTTCAATAGAATTCTAAATAAAATCCAAGTATGACTATTTATGGAACTAAACAGACTGATCTTAAAATTTATATAGAAGAGGAAAGGGACAAGACAATTTTGAAGATGTAGAACAAAATAGAAAGACTGTCCTACCAGATGTCAATGTAAAAATATAGGTTTCAAGATGGCCTCATATTGGTATAGGGATAGACATATTAGTGAGCGGAACAGAAAACAGACCCCAGAAAAAGATTCATGAATATACACAAACTTGATATATTCCAAGGTGGCATTTCAGTTCAGTTCAGTCTCTCAGTCATGTCCAACTCTTTGCAACCCCATGGACTGCAGCATGCCAGGCTTCCCTGTCCATCACCAACTCCCAGAGTTTACTCAAACTCATGTCCATTGAGTCAGTGATGCCATCCAACCATCAAATCCTCTGTCGTCTCCTTCTCCTTCCACCTTCAATCTTTCCTAGGATCAGGGTCTTTTCAAATAAATCAGTTCTTCAAATCAGGTGGCCATAGTATTGGAATTTCAGATTTAGCATCAGTTCTTTCAATGAATATTCAGGAATAATTTCCTTTAGCATGGACTAGTTGGATCTCCTTGCTGTCCAAGGGACTCTCAAGAGTCTTCTCCAACACCACTGATGTTCAAAAGCATCAGTTCTTTAGTGTTCAGCTTTCTTTATAGTCCAACTCTCACATCCATACATTACTACTGAAAAAGCTTTGACTAGATGGACCTTTGTTGGCAAAGTAATATCTCTGCTTTTGAATACACTATCTAGGTTGGTCATAACTTTCCTTCCAAGGAGCAAGTGTGTTTTAATTTCATGGTTGCAGTCACCGTCTGCAGTGATTTTGGAGCCCAAAAAAGTAAAGTTTGACACTGTTTCCACTGATTCCCCATCTACTTGCCATGAAGTGATGGGACCAGATGCCATGATCTTCGTTTTCTGAATCTTGAGTTTTAAACCAACTTTTTCACTCTCCTCTTTCACTTTTATCAAGAGGCTCTTTAGTTCTTCTTTGCTTTTTGCCATTAAGGGTGGTGTCATCTGCATATCTGAGGTTATTGATATTTCTCCCAGGAATCTTGACTTCAGCCTGTGCTTCATCTAGCCCAGCATTTCTCATGATGTACTCTGCATATAAGTCAAATAAGCAGGGTGACAGTATGCAGCCATGATGTACTCCTTTCCTGATTTGGAACCAGTCTGTTGTTCCACATCCAGTTCTAACTGTTGCTTCTTGACCTGCATACAGATTTCTCAGGAGGCAGGTCAGGTGGTCTGGTATTCCCATATCGTTAAGAATTTTCCACAGTTTATTGTGATCCACACAGTCAAAGGATGGAGAACACGTGTATACCTGTGTCAGATTCATGTTGATGTATGGCAAAACCAAAACAATATTGTAAAGTAATTAACTTCCAATTAAAAAAATAAATTTATATTTTAAATTAAAAAAAAGAAAGCCTTCCTCAGTGATCAATCAGTGCAAAGAAATAGAGGAAAACAACAGAATGGGAAAGACTAGAGATCTCTTCAAGAAAATTAGAGATACCAAGGGAACATTTCATGCAAAGATGGGCACAATAAAAGACAGAAATGGTATGGACCTAATAGAAGCAGAAGATATTAAGAAGAGGTGGCAAGAATACACAGAAGAACTATACAAAAAAATCTTCAAGACCCAGATAATCATGATGGTGTGATCACTCACCTAGAGCCAGACATCCTAGAATGTGAAGTCAAGTGATCCTTAGGAAGCATCACTATGAACAAAGTTAGTGAAGGTGATGGAATTCCAGTTGAGCTATTTCAAGTCCTAAAAGATGATGCTGTAAAAGTGCTGTACTCAATATGCCAGCAAATTTGGAAAACTCAGCAGTGACCATGGGACTGGAAAAGGTCAGTTTTCATTCCATTCCCAAAGAAAGACAATGACAAAGAATGTTGAAATTACCACACAGTTGCATTCATCTCACATGTTAGCAAAATAATGCTCAAAATTCTGCAGGCCAGGCTTTAACAGGATGTGAACCATGAACTTTCAGATATTCAAGCTGGATTTAGAAAAGGCAGAGGAACTAGAGAACAAATTGCCAATATCTGTTGGATCATTGAAAAAGCTAGTTCCAGAAAAATATATACTTCTGTTTAATGGACTATGCTAAAGACTTTTTAAAGTCTTACATGTGTGCATGCTATGTCACTTCAGCTATGTCTGACTCTTTGCGAATCCATGGACTGCAGCCACCAACCCCTCTATCCATGGTATTCTCCAGGCAAGAATACTGAGGGGGTTCTCTAGGTGATCTTTCTGACTCAATAATTGAATCCAGGTCTCCTGCACTGCAGGTAGGTTTTTTAAATTCTTGGGTTATGTCAAAACCTAATCTTTTGCTAAGAGCTTAAAATGAAGGTTGGGTAGGTAAATGCCTTAAGAGGGTAGGTAAACGTCTTGATTGCAAATGTGTGGTATTCCAAAGAGTAGACCTTTAACAGTAAGATTAAGTACTTGTAGGTCTCTGGAGAGTTTCTCAGATGGCTCAGTGTAAAGAATCCACCTGCCAATGCAGGGAGATGCAGAGACTCAGGTTTACCCCTGGGTCGGGAAGATCCTCTGGGGGAGGGCATGGCAAGTGGCTCTAGTACTCTTGCCTGAAGAATCCCATGGACAGAGGAGCTGTGTGGGCAATAGTCCATAGGGTGGCAGAGTAGAATGACCAAGTGACTGATTATATACACATGGGTCTCTTATCATGGATGATTAAGAAGAATAACAGAAAGAGATATTATACAGTGAGCACTGAAAAGAGAAATAAAAATGCAGAATTGAGTGGTGAAAAATACATACACTCTTTAAAGCATATAGATTTAAATCACTTCTGTGATTACCCTTTAACCCTCCCAAATCAGTTCACAGGAATTCAGTTCTTGATGTTTTGTTTCACTGTTACTCTTTTTCCAGACTTCCTGTCTTTTACGGCATCTGAATTGATAAGAAATTAAGTTGTTATGTGTATGTGTCCAACTTAATAGACAATGCATTATCTAAGATGCAAGAAAAGCTTGCAAGTTTAAAATCAGAGAATACATCGCTGACTGCTGATTGCAAATGAAGGCACAGCAAAGGCACAATACTGACCTCTTAGTAACATTTAGCTTGTGATCCTACTTCAGCAAGCCAACAATGGCATGGAGTCATTAAAATATTATAGGAAAAGCTGCCTTTTGAAATATTGTATGTTCTATTACTTAAAGAACTCACCTAGAGCATTTAGAAAAGTAAAAGAAAAAAGAAAACTTCCCAGGGCCACCTGACTCTCTGCAGGCTACAAACATCACTCATTAGTTCATTCACTAAATAGGCATAAAATCTATATTATAATATTAGAAGTGTTCTGGATGATAGTAAAAAAAAAAAAAAAAAAAGGATTTCTTTGGAAGGAATGATGCTAAAGCTGAAACTCCAGTACTTTGGCCACCTCATGCGAAGAGTTGACTCATTGGAAAAGACTCTGATGCTGGGAGTGATTGGGAGCAGGAGGAGAAGGGGACGACAGAGGATGAGATGGCTGGATGGCATCACGGACTCAATGCATGTGAGTCTGATTGAACTCCGGGAGTTGGTGATAGACAGAGAGGCCTGGTGTGCTGCTATTCATGGGGTTGCAAAGAGTCAGACACGACTGAGTGACTGAACTGAACTGATAGTAAAAAAGGAAAAAGTAGTAAGATAGTTAAGTGCATAAACTTGTTACGTATTATCTGTGCTAAGCATGTGTAAATCTATAAAATTTGTAAAAGAATCAGTGGAAAATTCCATTCATTTCCAATAGCATCAGGAGTGAATTTCAGTAAGGATGACAGAAGACCAAAAACACCCTTTAAGATTTGTATCTCCTGACTTAATTTCTGTTAAATGTGTGTCTTTCTCCTCTACTGTGTACTTGTGAGCCCCTTATACACTTCAGTTTGGTTTTACTCCTGTTGTCCTTAGACTCCATGCGTGTGTGCTAGAGTATCCGAGTCTGTGTAACCCCATGAACTGTAGCCCACAGGCTCCTCTGTCCATGGGATTCTTCAAGCAAGAACACTAGAGCCAGTGGCTGTGCCCTCCTCTGGGAGATCTTCCCAACTCAGGGATCAAACTTGTGCCTCTTTTGTCTACCCGCAGTGGCAGGCAGCTTCTTTATGGCTAGCACCACCTGGAAGCCACCTTAGACTCCATCCTTGATGAAATAAAGTTCTTTACAGTTTTCTTTTCTTGCCCCAGTAGTGATTTCTAGAAATTGGGCTTTTGAAATCTCAAATTAAATTATTAAGATGTGTTTTAGCTACAGTTAACGAGAAAAATTTGCAGTTTCTTACGCTGAATATTATCTAGAATTGTATGTTTGATATGTTTCAATGTTAGATTAATGAGGGAAGGGTAGAGAGGGTCAGAAAGGAATTAATAATTTAAATAATCCATAATATAAATTGTTCTTCTTAGTTCTACTTTTGTTACTTTTCATACCTAAGGGAAGGTGTATCCTTTCAAATCCAGTTATACTTGGAGAGTGAAGCTGTTGCTGAGTTGAGGAAAAGATCATTAGTATCCTAAGGATGCATGCTTACTTCATTTTTATTTAAACTAACATAGAAGTGTAACATTTATTATGGAACTACTGAGAATCTGGAAAACTCCACATGAAATAACAGCCATAGAAATTTTTATAAAGAACTGTAAAGGGTATCTCAATGTCTATTTCAAAACTGATTTGATGAATACAGAAAAGGTCAAACTAAAAATAACTAGACTGAATCAGTCATAAGTGTAGTAACATATGCCTCATTTAATAATGAACTCTAAATTTGCACCACAGTTTAAGTAGTATCATGAATGCTAATTCTGACAGCAAAGGCTTATGAACTACCTGTTGACTTGCGCCCGGCACAAGGTCAGGTAGTTAAGCGCTAATGAAACCCTGATATACCAGAAGGTGAATGACTGATGGGAGTGGGTTGCTGGGAAGAAACTGCAATAGCGCTGTGACACATTCAGAATGACACCGTGTCCTGAAAGAGAAACGGCTGTGATCCCATCTGTTGATGAAGTCTAACTGCTTCAGTTAAAGCCTCGCTATGTAGGCTACATATTTCCTAGGAGATATTTTTTTATCTCCATAAACATTCAGATGTTACAAGTGCTAAACAGTTTCAGGTTCCCCTTACATATGCATGCGGTTAGCTATTTCTAAAGGTTTCATTAAATATTTTTGGCACGTTGAGCAACAATAAAGACTTGCGTTTGGGGATTGGAGGATAGTCAGTTTTACCCAAGAGCGGATTCAAAGTTTCTGAACATCATGTTGTCCATGAAGATTTTTAAAATTTTGTGCCCATGGTAGTGATCAAATGGAAATTTAATTTACGCTTGTTAAAATTCAGAAAATCAAAGTGAGCCCTAAGCACTGAAACTCTGATAAAGCTGATGTTGTTAATGGGAATGTACTTTTAAATGATCTGCAAGTGTGTATTCTATCAAGTCTGTATTTTTATCATATTCCCCAATCACTTGAACCTTATGAAAACAAATCAGTTTTTCGTGTATCTCTGTCTCTTTTGAGAACTTCTCTATAGCCCTAATGCATTTCTTCTGCTTACCTCATTGGCCTTTTAATTGTGCCATGGGAGTAGAAGATAAGCA
The DNA here is from genome assembly GCF_032405125.1 of Capricornis sumatraensis. Lineage (NCBI taxonomy): Eukaryota > Metazoa > Chordata > Mammalia > Artiodactyla > Bovidae > Capricornis > Capricornis sumatraensis. Next base: position 18,641,818 of record NC_091080.1, read on the forward strand.
ACAGCAAACTAAGGGAAAAAAAGAAGAGAGGGTTGATTTTCAAAAAAAGCCCTATTCCAAAAGGCAATATTAAGGCAAAGTGAAATTAGATGAAGTAAAACACGCAAATATTCTTGCACGCACTAAGAGAAAGGAGCATTTGGAGTACGCATTTCAAATTATTCTTTTCTTGTTCCTTTAGGAAATCTTGATAATGTTGATATGACATAACACTCTAAGTGTTTGGTGACGTTTTATCTTAGTCAAGAAATAACTTTATGTTAAAACTAACTTTCAACATAACTCAGTTAGGTTTACTCAGCATTTGGAAAATTGGAGTAAAACCACAAATCTATCAATCCTCATGTCAGTTTCTATTTTTCTTCTTCTAATGCCTCCAGCTACAATCACAGCAATAAGTTACAATGATCCCCATAGCCAGAACTGAAAATATTTCCAATTTTCCAAAAGAAAGCATTTTAAGTAATTAATTTTCATTTGTTTGGGGGATGATGTTCATACTTTATAACTAATAAAGAGAGACTCAAAAATGCTTCCTATGCCCCTATTGTGTGTTTTTCACTGGGAATCAAAAGCTGAACAAACTATCCATTCTCAAAAGAATTAGAATTCTATTCGCTATAAATCAAATAATGTGAATACAAATTAAATTTAGACAAACATTTATGTACATAATTTAAGTAGATGTTAATCATATGTTGCATGACTTATTGTAAAATGATGGGGTGAACAACTTTCTAAAAGGGGACGGCAGCAGGGAACAAGAAACACGATTCTGTTGGAGAGTTTAACCAAGGAAAACAACCTCGTCTGGAGAATTGAGAAGGTATCCAAAACAAATCAGACTTCAATTGCTATCTGAAGCAAAAGAAGGAGGTAAGTAATCACATGAGTGCAGTAGAATAAACTGACTCAAGGAAGGATCTGGCGTGTGCAAAATCTCCACGGTGATAAAAACAAGGGCATGTGCCAGAAGCTGTAGGAAAGCCAGTGGGTGAGAGAACAAGCATGCCTAGAAGATAAAGGAGAAGTCAGAGGATCATACCCTGTAGGGTCTTTGGAATTCAGTTTAAGGACTTTGTTCTTTATCTACAATCCAGGGAAAAGCTGAGGAATGTGTAAGAGTGTCAGAGAATGTAAACTGAATTTAAAGAAACATGCCTGGGTGTAAGAGAGACTCCTTGACGACATGAGTAGCAGTGGCCAGTGGAAATGAGTGCCAGACAGAGGTGAAGCTGTTGGAGATATTTGAGATCAGAGAAAAGTAGAGGTAAGAGTGTGTAAACCACATTGACATAATACTTTAAATAACAGAACGTAATTCTCAGTGAAGACTCTGCTAGAGCTTTTTTGGATAAGTTTCTGTGAAACTAGAAGTCTTATTATTATTATTAATATCAATATAGTACATTGAATTGTGAATGGGAGATAAAACAACTGTAGAAGTGTTATTAATATAAGAGAATCATAGACATTTAGGAAGAAGGCATATGTTAAAAGGAAAATTCAATGCTCCGTATTCTGACTCTTTTCTTTTAACTTTCTATTGGATTCAGTGTTCTCCTGTCAAATACCTACCATGTGACTATTTGTGTGCTTGTGTATTTGAAACATTTTTCTTACAGTTTCATTAAGATATATTCCAAGGAATTAAAGTAAAATAAAACATTTATGAAAAATGTTTTCCAAACAAAAAAATCAGAACTGGCACTGTATTACTTTTAAAAAGAAATGTTTCTAATGTCTCCTTTGATTGTACACAGCTGGGTTCCTATATCAGCTTCTGTATGTAATCTGTTGTGAAATGCCATTTCAGGTTTTGTAATTGAAGATAATCAGGGATCACACAGACATGTAAATCACAAAAAGGATTTCAGGGACCATATGAAGCGTCTTTAGGGGATGTCCATAAACACTTTGAGAAGCACTGAAATAAAACATCAAATAAACTTCACACATTAAATAGGACAGCATGTTGAACTTATAAAAGTTGTAGATATGGATTATGTCTGTGATAAGAAAAAAAACCCAGTCCAAAGTTCATTTTTTCTTCAATCTTCTAGGAGAAAATATTTCCCACAACATTTCCAGTAAAACATGAAATATTAGTTTGGTTTAACTGTCTGTCTTTCAGAAGTCATGCCTTCCTTTTATTGTTTTCCCAATAGCCAACCACAATGTGTTGCACATATTGTAATTTTGGTAGCTTTAAATAAACATTGACTATTGATATCTCTTACATTATATTTGACATCAAATTATTATTATCAGACTGTGGTTACATACTGCAAGCTATTTTATCATAGTAAAATTTTTGTAATTATTTTTTCCTCTTGAAAATAAAAAAGAAATAAGCATGAAGCATTTTAACAATCAGTTCAGTTCAGTTGCTCAGTCGGGTCCAACTCCTGCAACCCCATGTTCTGCAGCACGCCAGTTTTCCCTGTCCATCACCAGCTCCCTGAGTTTACTCAAACTCATGTCCAACGCGCTGGTGAAGCCATCAAACCATCTCATCCTCTGTCGTCTACTTCTTCTCCTGTCTTCAGTCTTTCCCAAAATCAAGGTCTTTTTCAGTGAGTTGGTTCTTCACATCATGTGGCCAAAGTATTGGAGTTTCAGCTACAACATCAGCCCTTCCAATGAATACTCAGGACTGATTTCCTTTAAGGTGGACTGGTTTGATCTCCTTGTAGTCCAAGGGGCTTTCAAGAGTCTTCTCCAACATCACAGTTCAAAGGCACCAATTCTTCCATGATCTGCTTTCTTTATAGTCCAACTCTTACATCCATACATGACTACTGGAAAAAACATAGCTTTGACTAGATGGATATTTGTTGGCAAAGTAATGTCTCTCTTTTTTAATATGCTGTCTAGGTTGGTCATAACTTTTCTTCCAAGGAGCAAGGGTCTTTTAATTTCATGGCTGCAGTCATCATCTGCAATGATTTTGGAGCCCCGCAAAATAATGTCTCTCACTGTTTCCATTGTTTCCATGAAGTGATGGAATGGATGCCATGATCTTTGTTTTCTGAATGTTAAGCTTTAAGGCACCCATTTCACTCTCCTTTCACTTTCATCAAGAGGCTCTTTAGTTCCTCTTTGCTTTCTGCCATAAGGGTGATGCCATGTGCTTATCTGAGGTTATTGATATTTCTCCCGGCAATCTTAATTCCAACTTGTGCTTCATCCAGACTGGCATTTCTCATGTACTCTGCATATAAGTTAAATAAGCAGGGTGACAATACACAGCCTTGACCTACTTCTTTCCCTATTTGGAACCAATCTGTTGTTCCATGTCTGGTTCTAACTGTTGCTTCTCGACCTGCATACAGATTTCTTAGGAAGCAGATCAAGTAGGCTGGTATTCCCATCTCTTTAAGAATTTTTCACAGTTTGTTGTGATCCACACAGTCACAGGCTTTGGCATAGTCAATAAAGCAAAAATAGATGTTTTTTTAGAACTTTCTTGCTTTTCAATGACCAAGCCGATGTTGGCAATTTGATCTCTAGTTCCTCTGGCTTTTCTAAATCCAGCTTGAACATCTGGAAGTTCATGGTTCACATACTGTTGAAGCTTTGCTTGAAGAATTTTGAGCATTACTTTGCTAGTGTGTGAGATGAGTGCAATTGTGTAGTAGTTTGAACATTCTTTGGCATTGCCTTTCTTTGGGATTGGAGTGAAAGCTGACCTTTTTCAGTCCTGTGGCCACTGCTGAGTTTTCCAGATTTGCTTATATATTGAGTGTAGCAGTTTCAAAGCATCATCTTTTACGATTTGAAGTCACTCAACTGTAATTCCTTCACCTTCACTTGCTTTGTTTTTTAGTGATGCTTCCTTAGGCCTATTTGACTTCCCATTCCAAGATGTCTGGCTCTAGGTGAGTGATCACACCATTATGTTTATTGGATCATGAATATCTTTTTTGTATAGTTCTTATAGTTCTTGCCACCTCTTCTTAATATCTTCATCTTCTGTTAGTCCATACCATTTCTGTCCTTTATTGTGCCCATCTTTACATGAAATATAGAGAAGACTCTACACATGGACATCACCAGATGGTCAATACCTAAATCAGACTGATTATATTCTTTGCAGCCAAAAGTGGAGAAGCTGTATACAGTCAGCAAACACAAGACTGGGAGCTGACTGTGGCTCAGATCATGAACTTCTTATTGCCAAATTCAGACTTAAATTGAAAAATGTAGGGAAAACCACTAGACCATTCTGCTGCTGCTGCTGCTGCTGCTAAGTCACTTCAGTCATGTCCGACTCTGTGCGACACCATAGACGGCAGCCCACCAGGCTTCTCCGTCCCTCAGATTTTCCAGGCAAGAGTACTGGAGTGGGGTGACTAGACCATTCAGGTATGACCTAAATCAAATCGCTTATGATCTAACAGTGGAAGTGACAAATAGATTCAAGGAATTAGATCTGGTAGACAGAATGCCTGAAGAACTATGGATGAAGGTTTGTGAAAGTGTTCAGGAGGCAGTGTTCAAGACCATTCCCAAGAAAAAGAAATGCAAAAAGGCAAAATGGTTGTCTGACAAGGGCTTAAAAACAGCTGAGAAAAGAAGAGAAACTAAAGGAAAGGAAAGATATATCCATTTGAATGCAGAGTTCCAAAGAATAGCAAGGAGAGATAAGATAGCCTTCCTCAGTGATCAATACAAAGAAATAGAGGAAAACAATAGAATGGCAAAGACTAGAAATCTCTTCAAGAAATTTAGAGATACCAATGGAACAATTTATTCAAAGTTTTTAACAATAACTGTATATAAAATGTGTGTTGATCCGTGATACATTATGCCTCTATTTCTAATAAGGCTTTATGTAAGCAATGATTTCTGAATTTATTGCTTAAATGTGTTGTAATTATCAGCCATTAATGATAACCTGATTTTCTTCATGTTAATTATATGTCACTGCTTTATGTACGTGACATTGCATGAATTGGTTTTATTGATATTTTCATTTAACTAAATAATTTAACACAAAACAGTGCCCTGAGTTAGTGCCTTTTGAAGACAATTCTGTCTTGGAAAAACTGTCCTTCCCTCCAGAGGTTCTATCACAGTTTGCTGAGATTATAAGTATTTATGGAAAGGATGATAATGCCCTTGTCAGTGCTGTCCACTAGAGCTAGAATGTGAACCACATATATCAGTGTAGATATTTTAGAAGCCACTGTATATAGAGGCCACTATACAGTCCATGGAGTTCATCCAGGCCAGAATACAGGAGTGGGTAGCATTTTCCATCTCCAGGGGATCTTCCCAACCCAGGGATCGAACCCAGGTCTCCCGCATTGCAGGCGGATTCTTTACCAGCTGAGCCACAAGAGAGGCCCATCCTAGGAGCCACATTACACAAATAAAGAAATCAGAGGAAATTAATTTTGATAATTCATTGTATTTAACACTATATATATATAATATCATTTTATTGTATAAGTAATATAAAAATCTATCAAATAACTTTTATCATTGCAAGTGTATATTTTACATTTGTAATATTCAATTTGGACAGGAACATTTTGTTAAAAATACTAGACCTAGACTTAGATTTAATAAAATGTACAATGGGAAAGGTGGATTCATTGCTGAAGCTTTTATGAGGTATGTACAAGTTTTCCATCAATCAAACTAAATGGAAAATCAATTTTAAAACTTAAGTAAAAATGTTTGGATGCAATCTGAGAAGTTAGTATCCAAATTGTATAGTGTACTCTTACAACAAACAAGTGGCAAAAAAAAAAAAAAAAGATAAAAAGAGACAAATACTGCATGGTGTCAGTTTATGTGGAATCTATAAAGCCAAACTCATAGAAAAGTTACTGAGCAAAAATTTAGTTTCACTAACCCACATTTATTTTCTTAGACTCCGAGATCACTGCAGACGGTGAATGTAGCCATGACATTATAAGACACATGTTCCTTGAAAAAAAAGCTATGACCAACCTAGACAGTATATTAAAAAGGAAAGACATTACTTTGCCAACAAAGTTCTGTCTAGTCAAAGCTATGGATTTTCCAGTAGTCAAGTATGGATTTGAGAGTTGGAAAATAAAGAAGGCTGAGTGTCGAAGAATTGATGCTTTTAACTGTAGTGTTGGAGAAGACTCTTGAGAGTCCCTTGGACTGGAAGGAGATCCAACCAGTCAATCCTAAAGGAAATCAATTCTGAATATTCATTGGAGGGACTGATGCTGAAGCTGAAACTCCAATACTTTGGCCGCTTGATGCGAAGAACTGATTCATTGGAGAAAGTCCTGATGCTGGGAAAGATTGAAGGCAGGAGGAGAAGGGGACAACAGAGGATGAGATGGTTGAATGTCATCATTGACTCAGTGAACATGCATTTGAGCAAGCTCCAGTAGATGGTGAAGGATAGGGAAGCCTGACATGCTGCAGTCCATGGGGCTGCAAAGAGTCAGACATGACTGAGCAACTGAACAATTGAACACTGAACAACTGAACAACAACCCACATACAGTAAAGCCAATCTACTGATACCAAGTTGCAGTGAGGGAGAGTGCAGAGTTTAGTGTAGGACCCCATACGAGGAATTTCAGATAGCTAATTCTCAAAAAGCTTGAAATCCCTATTGGATTTCAACAAAACATTTTTAAAGGCAACATGTGGGACAGGAATCCCCGGTTGTGTGAGCAGTCTGTGTGCAATTTTCTGATTAGTTGACGATGAGATAAAGGGGCCCTGTCATACAGTATCAGTCCTTAAACTCTTATGTCTGGGGGCAATGTGCTCATGGTCATCAAGTAGTTAATTTCTTTCATTTGGTGGAGATTTTAGTATCTGTAAATTAGCTCAGGAAATGGGCATCAGATACTATTATTTATGTACTTCAGAGAGGAGGTGAAGCAAAGGACATAGAGGAGGGGTCTGCCCCAAGAAGTCCCAGAGAAACCTCGATTACAGAAAGAAAGAGAGTAGAATGGACATCACCAGAAGTAGAAGGGGCTGGGAAAAATGGACAGGTACTGGTCAAAGGGTATAAGCTTCCAGTTATAAGATAAATAAGTTCTGAGAGCTTAGTGTACATCATGGTGACCACAGTTAAAAACATTGTATCACATGCTTGAAAGTTGTGCATACTGGAGATCTTACATGTTCTCACCACACACTCTAACACAGGCGCACACACACACACACAATGGTAATCATGCAATCATTTCTTAATATAGACAAGCATGAAATTATCAAATCATACAGCTAAACGGCCAAATACAAATTGATACGTCTAGGGAAAAGTTTCACATTCAAGTTACTTAAGATAAAATTTAAAAATCAGTTCTCATTCTCAGTTCTGTTCAGTTCAGTCGCTCAGTTGTGTCTGACTCTTTGGGACTCCATGGATGGCAGCACACCAGTCTACCTTGTCCATAATCAACTCCAGATCTTGCTCAAACTCATGTCCATTGAGTTGGTGATGCCATCCAACCATCTCGTCCTCTATTGTTTACTTCTCCCTCTTTCAATATTTCCCAGCATCAGGGGCTTTTCCAAGGAGTCAGTTCTTTGTATCAGGTGACCAAAGTATTGGAGTTTCAGCTTTAGCATCAATCCTTCCAATGAATATTCACTACTTATTTCCTTTAGGATGGACTGGTTTAATCTCCTTGCTATCCAAGGAACTCTCAGGAATCTTTTCCAACACCACAGTTCAAAAGCATCAATTATTGGGTGCTCGGCTTTCTTTATAGTCCAAATCTCACATCTATACATGACTACTGGAAAAACCATACCTTTCACTGTACGGACCTTTATTGGCAAAGCAATGTCTCTGCTTTTTAATATTTCCTAATCACTAATGCCAAAAAAGCTGAGGTTGAACAGTTCTATGAAGACTTACAAGACCTTTTCTAACACCAAAACCCAAAAAAAGTGGTGTAGTAAGGGTCTGCAATTATCAATCTGATTATCCTATAACCTTCATTATGTCCTATTATCTTAATATTTAACACATTAATGGGTTACCATTTGTTATTGTTTGTTAATCACTAAGTTTTCTCTGACTCTTTTGTGACCCCATTGACTGTCAGGCTCCTCTGTCCACAGGATTTCTCAGACAAGAACACTGGAGTGGGTTGCCATTTCCTTCTCCAGGGGATCTTCCTGACCTGGGGATCGGACCTGCATCTCCTGTATTGCAGGCAGATTCTTTACCACTGAGCCACCAGGGAAGCCCTAATAGAAAAAATACACTTGGAAAATTTAGAATTTGTAGTGTTATTTATAAATCTTCTTTCAGAAAATAGCTTCTTAATGTTACTTTTATTGCTTGCATTTTACATACCATAGTATAGATAGATAGTGGGTCAGGAAGATCCTCTGGAGGAGGGCATGGCAACCCACTCCAGTATTCTTGTCCAGAGAAGCCCACGGACAGGAGGCTGTAGGGCTGTGGTTCATAGGGTCACTAAGAATCACAGACAACTGAAGCTACTTAGCACATAGATAGATAGATGATAGGTACTTGGATAAACTGGTTGTTACTGCTACTCCATAATTATACACAGTAGAATTCTCTAGGGTTACATAATCCAATATGGTAGCTACTGCTCTCTGCTCTGCTAAGTCGCTTCAGTTGTGTCCGATTCTGTGGGACCCCATAGATGGCAGCCCACCAGGCTCCCTGATCCCTGGGATTCTCCAGGCAAGAACACTGGAGTGGGTTGCCATTTCTTTCTCCAATGCATGAAAGTGAAAAGTGAAAGTGAAGCTGCTCAGTCATGTCTGAATCTTATAGACCCCATGGACTACAGCCTACCAGGCTCCTCCCATGGGATTTTCCAGGCAAGAGTACTGGAGTGGGTTGCCATTGCCTTTTCCATGGTAGCTACTAGACACATTAATATCAAGCATTCTAGTGTGGCTTGCCTGAATTTTTATGTAGTGTAGGGATAAAGTATACACTGGAGTTCAATGAGTTAGTGTATAAAAAAAGAATATATCATATATCATTAATAATTTTAATTGAATGCACATTTCACTGATGTATTATTTCACCTAATTCTTTTGACTTTTGAAAATGAAGATAATAGAAAATTATTTACAGCTGCCATTATATTTCTATTGTATAGTCTTGCTCTAAAGTTTTAAAATATCCTTTAAAATTTATTGAGCACAACTTATTTTGAAAATAGTATAGCAGTACTTATTATGTACATGGGCTTAGCAGATGGCAAGTGATAAAGAATTCATCTGTCAGTGCAGAAGATACAGGAGACTTGGGTTTGTTCCTTGGGTCAAGAAAATCCCTTGGAGAGGGAAATGGCAACCCACTCATGTATTTTTGTCTGGAAAATTCCATAGACAGAGGAGCCTGGTGGGCTACTGTCCATGGGGTCACAAAGAGTTGTGCACAGTTGAGCAAGTAAGCACATATTACATACACAGATAGACATGTATGTAACATGCTGCTGCTACTGCTGCTAAGGTGCTTCAGTCATATCCGACTCTGTGCGACCCCACAGATGGCAGCCCACCAGGCTCCTCTGTCCCTGGGATTCTTCAGGCAAGAACACTGCAGTGGGTTGCCATTTCCTTCTCCAATGCATGCTAGGTCACTTCAGTCGTATCCAACTCTGTGCTGCCCCCTGGACAGCAGCCCACTAGTCTCCTCTGTCCACAGGATTCTCCAGGCAAGAATACTGGAGTGGGTTGCCATTCCTCCTTCTGTATGTAATATACTTAAATATTTTAAAGTATACATTGTTTAAAAAGCACAGTGATGTTATTTATATAATGCCTTTGAGAGAATACACTTCCTATTTTATCTGGAAGAATCTTCTATACACAATAAAATTTAAATACTTCATATCAGTCACAGACATGCCTCTAAGTTAAGATTTGTGTCTTTATGCCAAATGTAACACATGAAACATAAACATATCCAGTAAATAAGAAGCAAGCACTCACATTTTATAACAATTAGAGTAATTTCCCTAGTCTGTTTCTGAATACTGCAGGGCATTTTGTTTTCCTTTGATAATACAGAAAACAATGACATGTATATCATTCATATGTATGGAATTAGCTTCAGATATCAGCAATGTTTAGGTAATAAAATACATGTTATTTGAATCTGTGACAGAAATGAAGCTAAAAGTTTTTAATTGTGCCCCCTTCTTCTTAAATCTTTTTAGTGAGTTTTTTCATATTTTTCATTATAATTAGCCATGTTGCAAGAACGTGTATTTTAGCTATGATTACATTAAAAAAAAAGAAGAAAAGAAACCAAAAGAACATCTACGTTGATTCAAGAGATCATTATGACTATGACTAGCATCTTATTGCAATGTTAAAACTAAGGGAATTTGAAGTTCATGAAGTAATTTAATTCTGCTTTTACAGATGAGAAATGGAGCTGTCATTTTTAATACAAATATTGAGAATTAATTATGTGCTAGGTATGCCCTTCTGATGACAAAAATATTACCCTTGACTTCCCTTTACTGGCGATTACATTTTACTGGAGAGAAAACAACAACAAAATGTAAGTTCAGCAAGACAGTTCAGTCCAGTCACTCAGTTGTGTCCAAATCTTTGAGAAACCATGGACTGCAGCACGCAAGGCTTCCCTGTCCATTGCCAATTCCTGGAGCTTGCTCAAATTCACATCCATCGAGTCGGTGATGCCATCCAACCATCTCATCCACTGTCATCCCTTCTCCTCTCACCTTCAGTCTTTCCCAGCATCAGGGTCATTTCCAAGCAGTCAGTTCTTCACATGAAGTGACCAAAGTATTGGAGCTTCAGCTTCAGCATCATTCCTAGCAATGAATATTCAGGACTGATTTCCTTTAGGATTGACTTGTTTGATCTCCTTGCAGTCCAAGGGACTCTCAAGAGTCTTCTCCAATACCATAGTTCAAAAGCATCAATTCTTTGGTGCTCAGCTTTCTTTATAGTCCAACTCTCACATCCATATATGACCACTGGAAAAACCATAGCTTTGACTAGACTGACTTTTGTCGGCAAGATAATGTCTCTGCTTTTTAATATGCTGTCTAGGTTGGTCATAGCTTTTCTTCCAAGGAGCAAGTGCCTTTTAATTTCATGGCTGCAGTCACCATCTGCAGTAATTTTAGAGCCCCCCAAAATAAAGTATATCATCATTTCCATTGTTTCCCCATCTATTTGCCATGAAGTGATGGGGCTGATGCCATGATCTTAGTGTTTTGAATGTTGAATGTTAGCAATACAATGCATGGTAATAAGTGCTGTTATATATGGAAGACCAGGTTGCTGCAGTACATAATAAGCAATAAAGGGAGCTAAAAAATACAGCAAACTAGTGAATATAGCAAATAAAGAAGCAGACTCACAGATATAGAGAACAAACTAGTGGCTACACATGTGGAGGGGAGGGGTGATATAAGGATGGATTGTGAGAAGTACAAACAATTGGGTACAACGTAGGCTTAAGGATGAACTGTACAACATGGGGGATATAGCCAATATTTTGAATTAATGGTAAATGGAAAGTAACACTAAAGAACATATTTCAAATGTAAAAAAAAAAAGAAAGAAAGAAAAAGCAGCTGACTTAAGCTGGGAGGGAGAGAAAAGGACTAGTGAGACTTCCTCCTAAAGAGGTTTTCTTAAAAGGTAAAGTTAGTACAAGAGAACGCACTGGTCATAGCAGACAGCCTCTTCCAACAACACAAGAGATGACTCTACACATGGACATCACCAGATGGTCAATAGTGAAATCATACTGATTATATTCTTTGCAGCCAAAAGTGGAGAAGCTCTGTACAGTCAGAAAAAAAACAAGAATGGGGGCTGACTGTGGCTCAGATCATGAACTCCTTATTTCCAAGTTCAGACTTAAACTGAAGAAAGTAGGGAAACCACTAGGCTATTCAGGTATAGCTTATATCAAATCCCTTATGATTGCACGGTGGAAGTGACAAATAGATTCAAGGAAATAGATCTGATAGAGTGCCTGAAGAACTATGGACAGGGGTTCATAACATTGTACAAAAGACTGTGACCAAAACCATCCCCACGAAAAAGATATGCAACAAGGCAAAACGGTTTTCTGTGGAGGCCTTACAAATACTGAGAAAAGAAGAGAAGCAAAAGACAAAGGAGTAAAGGAAAGATATACCCATCTGAATACAGATTTCTAAAGAATAACAAGGAGACATATGAAAGCCTTCTTAAGGGAATGGTGCAAAGAAATAGAGGAAAACAATAAAATGAGAAAGAACAGAGATCTCTTCCAGTAGATTAGAGATACCAAGGAAAATTTCATTCATATACGGGCACAATCAAGAACAGAAATGGTATGGACCAAACAGAAGCAGAAGTTATTAAGAAGAGGTGGGAAGAATACATAGAAAACCCGTAAAAAAACACGCCTTTGTGACCCAGATAACCACGATGATGTGATCACTCACCTAGAGCTATGCTTCCTGGAGTGTGAAGTCAAGTGAGTCTTGTGGACAGTTACTACAAACAAAGCTAGTGAAGGTGATGGAATTCCAGCTGAGCTATTTCAAATCCTAAAAGATGATGCTGTTGAAGTCCTGCACACAATATGCCAGCAAATTTGAAAATCTCAGCAGTGGCCCCAGGACAGGAAAATGTCAGTTTTATTTCCAGTCCCCCCAAAAGGCAATGCTAGCTAGGTAATGTTCAAAATCCTTTAAATGCGGTTTCAAAAGTATGTGAACCAAGAATTCCCAGCTCTATCAACTAGATTTAGAATTGGCAGAAACCAAAGATCAAATTGTCAATATCTGTGGGATCATAGAGAAAGCAAGGGCATTCCAGAAAAACATCTACTTCCGCTTCATTGACTATGTTAAAGCTTTTGACTGTGTGGATCACAACAAACTGTGGAAAATTAACTTGTATGCAGGTCAAGAAGCAAGTTATAACTAGACATGGAACAAGAGACTGGTTCCAATTTGGGAAAGGAGTATGTCAAGGGTGTATATTGTCACTCTGCTTATTTAACTTATATGCAGACTATATCAGGTGAAATACCAGGCTGGATGAAGAACAAGCTGGAATCAAGATTGCTGGGAGAAATATCAATAACCTCAGATATGCAGATGACACCACCTTCATGGCAGAAAGTGAAGAGAAACTAAAGGGGTTAAAGAGGAGCATGAAAGTGCTGGCTTAAATCTCAACATTAAAAAAAAATTAAGATTATGACATCCAGTTCCATCACTTCACGGCAAATAGGGAAACAATGAAAATAGTGGCAAACTTTATTTTCCTGAGGTCCAAAATCACTGCAGATGGTGACTGCAGCAATGAAATTAAAAGATGCTAGCTCCCTGAAAGAAAAGTTATAACAAACCTAGAGAGCTTATTATAAACCAGAGACAACACTTTGCCAACAGAGGTCCAATAGTCAAAGCTATGGTTTTTCCAGTAGTCATCTGCTGATGTGAGAGTTGGACCTAAAGAAAGCTGAGAGCCAAACAATTAAAGCTTTTTAATTGTGCTGCTAGAGAAGACTTCCGAGAGTCCCATGGATAGCAAGAATATCAAACTAATCAATCCTAAAGAAAATCAACCATGAATTTTCACTGGAAGGACTGAATCTAAAGCTGAATCTGGCCACCTGATGCTAAAATCCAGCACACTGGGAAAGACCCTCATGTTCGGAAAGACTGAGGGCAGAAAGAGAAGGGGACAACAGAGGATGAGATGGTTGGATGACATCATCATCAACACAATGGACATGAGTTTCAGCAAACTCTGTGAGATAGTGACAGCCAGGGAAGCCTAGCAAGCTACAGTCCCTGGGATCTCAAAAAGTCAGACGACCTAGTGACCGAATAACCAGGGCCTGTATCATATGGCTTAGATATTCATAAGCATGATGGTATACATAATTTCTTCTTGAACTTTTCTTATTTTCCTTTTCATTCTCATCACACACACTGTCTTATTCTCTAGGATTTATGAGTCAAAATCTGAGTATGTAGCCTCCATGAAACTTCCCAGGGCTAATCTAAGTAAACTCCTGTTATCTTTTAACGCTTTTCCCTCTCTTCTCAAATGTAGACTGTGTATAATAATTATAAATTGGCAAGTGAGTGTTGTTACTTTCAGACACTATACTGGATGTACCATATCCTATTTTATGTATTCCACCCCATCATTCTATGAAATTGATAGTGACAGAATCCCCATTTTACAGAGGGAAAAAATTAGGAATAGATTGATGGTCACATGTTCATTCAGCCTGAAAGTAGTGGAATTAGTACTCTGAAATAGTCTTTACTAATACAAGCATACTTTGGAGATATTGTGGATTTGGTTCCAGACCACTGTGATAAAGTGAATAGTGCAATAAAGCTAGTCATATGAATTTTTTTGCCTTCCCAGTGCATATAAAAGTTACAGAGGATGAGATGGCTGGATGTCATCACCGACTCAATGGACGTGAGTTTGAGTGAACTCCGGGAGTTGGTGATGGACAGGGAAGCCTGGCGTGCTGCAGTTCATGAAGTTGCAAAGGGTCGAACACAAGTGAGCGACTGAACTGACTGACTGACTGTCTATTAAGTGTGAAATAGCATTATGTCTAAAAATGTACATACCTTAATTAGAAAATACCTTATAGTTAAAAAAATGCTAACCATCATATGAGCCTCAGGGAGTCATAATCATCTTGCAATAGTTACAATGAAGACCATTGCTCACAGATCACTGTAACAAATTTAATCATAATAAAAAAGTGAAATATTATAAGAATTACCAAAATATGATACAGAGACCTGTAGTGAGCAAATGTTTTTGGAAAAACAGGCCCCAGAAGATTTGCTCAATTCAGGATTACCCCAAAACTTCAATTTGTAAGAAATGCTATATCTCTGAAGGGCAATAAAACAATAAAATGAGGTATCCCTGTGTACATTTTGTCCAGTATATTTGTGATATTATTATATCACAGATTGAATATTATTATATCACATATTGTACTTTTAGGGAGAGAACTAAAATATATAAACAATTTACTCACAAACAAACATTACTAAAATAGTTGACTTTCACCTATAGAGGTAAAATCCTGCACTAAACCTCAAACCTCACATGACTTTTGTCACCAAGATCTTACCCACACCCACCACTTATTTTAAGTCTGCTGGCTAAGACTTATGCTTAAGAATATTTATTTAATTTCTAGTGTCTGTTCTATGAGTAAAGTCTCCATGTTCTTAATTGAGATTATGTTTAAAATGTAAAAAAAAGGCTGTGAATAGATGAGGAGACCTACTGTCCAGGGGTTGTGAAGATCCTCTGGAGAAGGAAATGGCAACCCACTCCAGTATTCTTGCCTGGAGAAGTCTATGGACAGAAGAGCCTGGCAGGCTACAGTCCACGGGGTCACAAAGACTTGGACACCGCTGAGCAACTAACACTTTGACTTTCACCATCCACTTGTGTACTGTTGGAGAAAGAATGAATATGTAAGTCCCTTTAACTGAATCAAAGAGCTTGTTGCTTCATAGAGTCAGGGAAGAAATTGAGGATGTTGACATTTCTGTCATTGAAATATACAACGGATACAAATGATTTTCAGTTGCCTATGGCATTTAGCCTGTATTGTTAGAATGCTGCTGGTTAATAACAAGAATACAGACAAGTAGAAATCATTTGAAGACAAATAGAATGAATGTTGATGACTGTTCCTACTGACAGCTCAAGAAAAACCTGAGGTTGATGATTTTGGCTTAGCTGTTGCTCATCTATAGTGACTGGTACATTTCCATTTTAAATCCCTAGACATTATGCTAGAAACTGTGTTCAAGTACAAGAGAAGCTCTGCCTAGTAATTTCTGATGGCTGGTGTGGAAAACGACTCAGTAATGCCTCCTGACCCGCAGAGTCACTTCAGTTTGTTTTTCAACCTCCTCCTCTCAGGTCAAAATGTGTGTCATTTATGACACTGGCATCTTCCCAGCTGAGTGCTTAAAATGTGCAGCCTTGAACTATATCATTATATATGATAGTCATACTAAGCCTATCAAAACATGTTCCTGGAATGGACATCCCATTCTGGCTGTGTATACAAGATTCGGCTGCTTGTACTGAATAACTTATATTTTCCAGTGTGGACACAGGCAGGAACTAAATCCTTATCTAAATTCACTCTACCAGAAATGAACTTTTAGAGAGGAAATGGGCCTTAGTTATAATCTAGTGTGACACATTCAGCCTGCAGAAGAGGAAAGCAATGCCTAGAGGTAATAAGTAACCTTAAAGTTCGATCATGAGATAATGACAGAGAAAGTACTAGAACGCTATCTCCCATTTTCCAGCATGAAGTTCTTCTGATTAATCAGCATTGTTATATAGACCACAGCAGTTGTCAAGGCATTCCCGTGTTGTCACAAGTTACTGAAGGCTCAGCTGATTTACACTTTCTAGGCCTCCAAAGGTCTTGCTTCTTTGCACTGACCTGTAACTCCTACATCCAGGCCACATGACATATTCGATAGTTGCTGTGGGATTGAATAATGTCTCCTTGGCCATATCTGTAGCAACAATCAGTGCTCCAGATACAAGCTCAGCTAGTCAGTTTATTGCATTTGAGACCCTGGGATTCTAGAAAAAGCTCCTGCAAAGCTTGACATCACAGTTACCACTTCCCACTTAGCCTCTGTCACCAAAGAGTTTAGAATAACCTTAACTAGCACCAATGCATAGAATCAGCTTTGAATCTGTGAACACATGGGCTGTCAGAAATACACTGCGGTATCAGACAAGTCTGTGGCCAATAACTGTTCCACTTCCCTTCTGGTGCCTCGATATCTTCTTTTAGCAAATGAGAATGGCTCCCACCCCCAGCCAGGCCCAGCCTTTGTGTTCCAAGCATATGTTTGAGGAGCTCAAAGTCTTCTTCCCCTGCTGCATATCTGAGATCCCTCACCCAGCACATCATTGCCTGGAAATGCAGTGCAGAGTCATTTCTATATAAATATCTGTGAATCATTACATTAGTGAAGGCAGAGGAAGTCAACCCAAGGAATGATAACAGTAATTGTAATAGTAATGGCCAAAATCGGCACAATAATCACCAAACATTTGACAGAAAGTATGTATGCTAAATTAAATTCCTTATAAAAAGCTAAGAATTGGCAGAAGGCAAACTGATGTGGCAACCCAGGGTACCAGTGTGGATTAGGTTCAACTACATGCTAACACAGGTTAGCAGTGGCCTAAACACACAAGATTTTATTATCTCCTTTTATATGGTCAGATGTAAGCAATCCAGGACTTCTCTGAGTTTCACAAAGCTATAAGAAATCCAGTTAATTGCTACTTTCACCATTCCTGCCATGATTATTTTCCAGAAAGTACAATATAGCTGCTGGGGCTCTAGCCACTGCATCTACATTCTAGATAGGAGGGAGAATGAAGGACAGAGAATGTTGCACAATATTTGCCCTTTACTGGTGATTAGTTTTGTCACTAAATGCTCTGTGAGAGCACAGAGGACGAGAAGTGGGAGAAAGAACAGAAATCAGAGGAGGGGCAAAGATGTGATTCCCATTACATACCCTATTATGCAATTACAGAATAGGAGGCCTAATAGTAACCCTCACCCTAATCTTCAGGATCCAGGGAGGCTGAGGAGGGACAGGGAGTTCTATTCCCAGCTCGACCCAAGAGCTGGGCCCTGAGCAGCCTGGAAGCTGGGCCCTGTCCCTTTACGTGCAGATGTCCATGGACCTGCCACTCAGGGAGCTCTCTGCTCTCTGTTTGCAGAGATGCTTTGCTGTTCCTTTGTATTGGTCTTTTTAGTTTTTTCCTTCCTAATTTCTGTGATTTCCAACCCACAGGAAATGACCATGATGGTTTCCTTTAATTACACACACACAAAATCAGTCTGCTGAGAATTCAAACTGCCATATAGTTTACTAATAGCTGAAGGTTCTAATGAGATTATAGCAGCAGAATCTGCCCTACCATCTAAAACTTCTCTGATGGCAAGCATGGACAGGAAGAATCACAAGGCCAGGCTATGGTAGTTTCAGCAGAGAGAGGTATGAACTCCTTTCTGAGGGGGGAAAAAATCTATAGTAAACACAGAGACCTGCCAACATAAAAGCTGCCCAGTCTATTGTTTTATTGAAAGAGTTTGTCCAGAAATCATGCAGGTGAGAAGCGGTTCAATTTCGGTGGGTAACTATAGCAATTTAGTAAGTTTTATTTTCAAAAATAAAATAAATAGCAGATGTATATTCATGGTTGAATATACACAAAGCTCCTAGAGGGTATAATCTCTAAACATGAAATACACTTCCTCATACACTTATATTGTTTCCCGCACAGGCAGAAAGTTCTCAGTTGTAAATACTCCATCATTACAGACATTAGCTGGCCCGACATAGTATGCAAGGCTGGAGACAAAGGTAAGAGGCATGCAGAAGTGAGCAATAGCTTAATTTTGACTTAACAAGGAAACCAAGATCAAATCTCACTTACTTGGTGGGGAAAGCTTCCAGAATTTTGCTGTAGGCCCTTTTGTACTACAGTAAGTCCTCTACATATGACCAAGTTCCATTCTGAGAGTGGGTTCCTAAGTTTGATTTGTTTGTAAGTCCAACAAAGTTAACCTAGGAACCCAAATATTACATTTGGTGATATAGAACTGTACTGCAATAAGTTTGTAATACTTTTCACACAAATAATTCATACAAAATAAACAAGCACAAAAATAAAGAAAACATCTTTAATTCTACAGTACAGAACTTTGACAAGTACAGTAGTACAAGCAATATCATTGCTGTTCTTTTGCTTGCTCCCAAATACTCTCACCTGGAAAATCCCATGGATGGAGGAGCTTGGTAGGCTGCAGTCCATGGGGTCGCTGAGAGTCAGATACAACTGAGCGACTTCACCTTCACTTTTCACTTTCATGCATTGGAGAAAGAAATGGCAACTCATTCCAGTGTTCTTGCCTGGAGAATCCCAGGGGTGTGGGAGCCTGGTGAGCTGCCATTTATGGGGTCGCACAGAGTCAGACACGACTGAAGCGACTTAGCAGGAACATCCTGGACTTGAAATAAAGACACTGTACTCTATACAGCATAGAATTCCACACTGTATTCCACACAATACTGTACAGTAAAGTATGCAAAAGCGCAACCACTTGTAGAAGAGGTATACACATGATATCGGCATGCACATGAATGTGACTGGACATCTGAATGTAGGTTAGCAACTCTGAGAGTTACCAACTCGAAGGTTTGTCTGTAGGAGACTCATCGTACTTACTCATCAGAGTATGACCTTAGGCAGTGTTTCCAAACACTTATTTCCAGCCAGGCTTCATCAGGCTTGCTGGTGGTGTTTTTGAAAAGATCCCTAAATACCTACTAAATACAAATAGGTGGTAGGGAGATCAAGGACCAGGTGATTCTATTTTTAAATCTGGAAATATCAGGAGGAAAATGTAACTTAAAGAACAAAAGAATGTAGACAGCAAATATCTAGAGAGAGCCAATATTCACAATATCGCTAAACACAAATAGCCATCTGAGTGATGTGGCATGATTTGCTCGACATTGGAGCAGTGAATAGAGAGACTGGAATAATAGGTCAGGATATTTTCTTACTTTTTTTAATGACAATTTCATCGAATATCTGTCCTCTCCTTTATTTTGTCACAGTGCTGATATATCATGCCCTTAAAGACTATTTTTATTTGTCAACCAACATATTTATACAATTCCTCATTGATTAATAATCTAATATTTTATGGTATAAACTATGATACAACATGATAATATGTTTATATTTGAGCTGGAAACATCTTTAATAAATAAGGATATATATTTTTGATAACTGTATAAATTATGGAAATTTTCTCTATACCAGAAATAAAAACAAAATATGAAAATAGGGCAAACATTTTAACAAGAAAATCTCACTGAGAAATTATAACTTTTGAGATAAAAGGGGCATATTCAACTTCTCTTTACCAATAATGAATATAATAAATTAAAACTTAAAGGAGTCTTTGAAGTACATACCAATATCTAGTCTGTTTCCCTTTCTAAAGCTAAATCTTTGTGCTTTTGATTGCAGAGGAGAGCTACAGTGCTTTGGATGTATTATTCAGTCACACAAGTTTTACTGAATTCCTTTAATGAGTTAGACATTGTACTATATACTGAATGCCCAATATAGTTGGACAGAGTTTATTTGAATAAAAGAAAAAATAAATATATTAGCATATTAGGGTTACAGTGAAGTAGCGAGTAAAGTGCTGTATCAGTTCAGTTCAGTTCAGTTCAGTCGCTCAGTCAGGTCCGACTCTTTGCGACCCCAGGAATCGCAGCACGCCAGGCCTCACTGTCCATCACCAACTCCCAGAGTTCACTCAAACTCATGTCCATCAAGTCAGTGATGCCATCCAGCCATCTCATCCTCTGTCGTCCCTTCTCTTCCTGCCCCCAATCCCTACCAGCATCAGAGTCTTTTCCAATGAGTCAACTCTTCGCATCAGGTGGCCAAAGTACTGGAGCTTCAGCTTTAGCATCATTCCTTCCAAAGAACACCCAGGACTGATCTCCTTAATAATGGACTGGTTGGATCTCCTTGCAGTCCAAGGGACTCTCAAGAGTCTACTCCAACACCACAGTTCAAAAGCATCAATTCTTCGGCACTCAGCTTTCTTCACAGTCCAACTCTCACATCCATGCATGACTACTGGAAAAACTATAGCCTTAACTAGACAGACCTTTGTTGGCAAAGTAATGTCTCTGCTTTGAACATGCTATCTAGGTTGATCATAACTTTCCTTCCAAGGAGTAAACGTCTTTTAATTGCATGGCTGCAATCACATTCTACAGGGATTTTGGAGCCCCCCAAAAAAAGTCTGCCACTGTTTCCACTGTTTCCCCATCTATTTCCCATGAAGTGATGGGACCAGATGCCATGGTCTTTGTTTTCTGAATGTTGAGCTTTAAGCCAACTTTTTCACCCTCCACTTTTACTTTCATCAATAGGCTTTTTAGTTCCTTTTCACTTTCTGTCATAAGGGTAGTGTCATGTGCATATCTGAGGTTATTGATATTTTTCCTGGCAATCTTGATTCCAACTTGTGCTTCTTTCAGCCCAGCATTTCTCATGATGTGCTCTGCATATAATTTAAATAATCAGGGTGACAATATACAGCCTTGATGTACTCCTTTTCCTATTTGGAACCAGTTTGTTGTTCCATGTCCAGTTCTAACTGTTGCTTCTTGACCTGCATATAGGTTTCTCAAGACGCAGGTCAGGTGTTCTGGTATTCCCATCTCTTTCAGAATCTTCCAGAGTTTATTGTGATCCATACAGTCAAAGGATTGGCATAGTCAATCAAGCAGAAATAGATGTTTTTCTGGAACTCTCTTTCTTTTTCGACAATCCAGCGGATGTTGGCAAGTTGATCTCTGGTTCCTCTGCCTTTTCTAAAACCAGCTTGAACATCTCGAAGTTCACGGTTCATGTATTGCTGAAGCCTGGCTTGGAGAATTTTGAGCATTACTTTACTAGCATGTGAGATGAGTGCAAGTGCTGTATAGGCAGGGGAGGAAAAAAAAAAAGGAAATAGAAAAACAACAACTTTGCCTGAGTACAATTAGAAAAAGCAATCAAAGAATTGGAATGTTGTTTGAAAATTCAGTAGATGTTGATCAGATAAAGAAGACAGCAAGGGTATATAAAAAGGTATGCGCTGATGAAGGTATAGGATATATGTAGGTATATGTGAACATGGGCTACCCTGGTGGCTCAGTGCTAAAGAATCTGCCTGCAATGCAGAAGATCTGGGTTCAATCCCTGGACTGGGACTATCCCCTGGAGGAAGGCATGACAACCCACTCCAGTATTCTTGCCTGGAGAATCCCCATGGACAGAGGAGCCTGGTGGGCTGCAGTCCATGGGGTCACAAAGAATAGGATGCGACTGAGTGATTAAGCACTGCACAGCATATGTGAACAAATATATACATCATATGTTTATGAAGCAGAGGACAAGGAAGCCTGGCATGTTGCAGTCCTTGGGTTGCAAAGAGTCTGACATGACTTGGCAACTGAATAACAACCACAACATGCATGAACATGGCATACTTAAGAAATGGACTATGAGTTTGTTTTGACAGGATTATAAACTATAAGGGATACCTGTACTTTTGGATGAATTTACAAGGATAGAAATTATCCTCCAGACTGAAAAATATATAAATGAAATAAATGAAGAAAAAATAGTTCTTAAGGCAATAAATATAAAAGGAACAAAGTAACACTGATGCCTGAGAGACATAAAACATGTTTTGAGACCCATGATTGCCCCAGTTTGCAATATGTAATCCCAGATCCCCATGAAGGAAACATCAACCCAAGCAGAGCCTCTCTGGCTTCATGAATAGAAAGATGGGGCTGAGTGTCTGGTGAGACCAAAGAGGCTGGGGTAATCAGATCAGAACACTATAGAAAAGAGAGCTTCATACATAGAGAAACCTGAAGTCTTCAGAGTTCTCTTTGAGGAGCCAGCACAGCCCTGATCACTGCATACATGTGAAGAAACTGTCTGAGACTGAGGGGAAAAAAAACAAACCTTCAATGTCACAATTTCTAGCACTGACACAAAATTGAGGAAGAGCTATTCCTTTAATTAGAGTGAAGAATCTCATAATTCTCAGGGCAGTGTATAATCAAAATGATATTACTTACATAACAGGAAAAATTAGCCCTAGTTGAAAACTAATAAAAATGAAAAGCAAGACTTAGAAAGATCAAACTGTTTCCAAGTAATCTGACTGAATCTCAAGACAAAGGAATATATATATATATTCCTGAATATTAGCCATACAAAAATATCCAGTGCACAATTACATAAAATCAAAGCTAGTAGCATCCAATCAAAAATCAGAAGGCATGCAAAGAAGTAAACTGTCATTTATAATGAAGAGAAAATCAAGTCTATTGATACAGACCAAAATTTACATAGATAATAGGATTATTAGACAAATACATTAGCTCTGTTATTGTAACTCTTTCACCTGTTTTAGAAGTTAGAGGAAAGACTAGATATGCTAAGTTGCAACATAAAAGATATAAAATTTTCTATATCTGGGCTGAAAAATATATTGGATAAAATTTACAGTCAAATAGACATGACAGAAGGAATGATTAGTGATCTTGAAAACATATCAGTAGAGCCTTTCCAAAACAAAATACACAGAGGGTTAAACAAAATACTAAATGGATAGAGCTTTTAGTGATCTGTGAAATGACTTCAAGCAGCACACATGAAAGGAGGAAGGGGATATAGAAGATATATTTGAATGAATAATAGCTGAAATGTTTCCAGAGTTTTTTAAAAAAATAACACTTTAAAAACACTGATTCAATAAGCACCATGAATCTAAATCACAAGATACATGAAGAAAATGATATAGTTTCATAATATTCAGATAGTCTTAAATCGGCATTTTTTTTTAATCACTAAAGTAGCCAGAAAAAAACAAAAGACACATTAAATACAAATGGAAAAGATGAGGATGAGGACAATTTTCGTATTTATCATTCAAAACAACATGAGCTTGAAAGTGGTACAGCAAGATCTTTTAAGTATAGAAAAGTTAAAAACAAACAAACAAATTTTTTTTTAAAATTATCAATATAATCGCATTTTTTCTGCCCAGGAGGAAAAAAAATAGACTTTTTAAAGATATCCAAAAGCTAAAAGAATTCATCTGCAGCATACTTGCACAACAAGAAACGTAAAATGAAAACCTTCAAACAGGAAAAATATCATAGCAAATGTAGTTCTCAGTTCAGTTAAGTTACTCAGTCGTGTCCAGCTCTTTGCAACACCATGGCCTGCAGCATGCCAGGCCTCCCTGTCCATTGCCAACTCCTGGAGCTTGCTCAAACTCATGTCCCTTGATTCAGTGATGCCATCCAACCATCTAATTCCCTGTCATCCCCTTCTCCTCCTGCCTTCAATCTTTCCCAGCATCAGGGTCTTTTCAAATGAGTCAGCTCTTCGCATCAGGTGGCCAAATTATTCGAGTTTTAGCATCAGCATCAGTCCTTCCAATGAATATTCAGGACTGATTTCCTTTAGGATGGACTGGTTGGATCTCTTTGCAGTCCAAGAGACTCTCAAGAATCTTCTGTAACACCACAGTTCAAAAGCATCAGTTTTCGGCTCTCAGCTTTCTTTATAGTCCAACTCTCACATTCATACATGACTCCTGGAAAAATCATAGCTTTGACTAGATGAGCCTTTGTTTGCAAAGTAATGTCTCTGCTTTTTAATATGCTGTCTAAGTTGGTCATAACTTTTCTTCCAAGGAGCAAGCATCTTTTAATTTCATGGCTGCAGCCACTATCTGCAGTGATTTTGGAGCCCAAAACAATAAAGTTTGTCACTGTTTCCACATCTATTTGCTACGAAGTGATGGTACCAGATGCCATGATCTTAGTGTTTGCTTTTTTTTTTTTTCTTCTGTTTTCCTAATTTATTTATTTTTAAAATTGAATGATAGTTGCTTTATAGAATTTTGTTTTCTATCAAACATCAACATGAATCAATGTTGAGTTTTAAGCCAGCTTTTTCACTCTCCTCTTTCACTTTAATCAAGAGGTTCTCTAGTTCCTCTTCCCTTTCTGCCATAAAGTTGGTATCATCTGTTTATCTGAGGTTATTAATATTTCTCCCAGCAATCTTGATTCCAGCTTGTGCTTCATCCAGCCTGTCATTTCACATGATGTACTCTGCATCATGTTAAATAAGCAAGGTAACAATATACAGCCTTGACATATTCCTTTTTCACTTTGGAACCAGTCTGATACCTCATGTCCAGCTCTAAGTGTTGCTTCTTGACCTGCATACAGATTTCTCAGGAGTCAGTTAAGGTGGTCTGGTATTCCCACCACTTTAAGAATTTTCCACTGTTTGTTGTGATCCACACAGTCAAAAGCTTTAGAATAGTCAATGAAGCAGAAGTAGATGCCTTTCTGGAATTCTCTTGATTGGTTTTACAGGTTTCTACTTAAATAAAAAAATTAATTGATATTCTTAAAATGTGTATAGTTCATTGCATTTCATTTATACCTAAATACAGATGCTTTTCAAAAGCAGTATAAAGAAGTGAGTGGAGGTAAACCTAAATGTATAGATTGGAGAATGATTGTGACTGGGCCTTGAATACTGTGGAATTGTAACTTTGTTCTTTGTGCCATGTTTTTTCAAACCAAACAGGTGAGTGAGTATGGCTATAGTCATATTACTTGTTTTACTTGGACCAGCATTGCCTTATACATGTAGTGACGAGATTGTTTTCAATAAGAACTTCTTCAGTTAAAAAAACAGTTTCGGAAATCATTACCTTGTTAATAGAGGAAAGCATAGCCAGCATTGCCTGAATGTGAGAATAGTGGTATCTATTCATTTCTCCATTTCTCTTTTTCTTCTTATACTTGCTCTATAACCATTCAGTAAAACAGCCAGGAAAAATAAATTCCATGTTCTCTATGCCCCTAAAACACTTTTTACTATTCTTCTAAATGGAATAGATGTTAATTTATGTTTTTGATTGTTGTTATTCCTAAGATTTGTGAGGGTTCCCGAATTCCTGATGTTAAGATGCTAACTCAATTTTGAAATATTTTTCATTTTATTAACTGTAGAGACTATATTTGTACTGTAATTGTATGCAATTCTTATTATATAGGGGTTTCCCTGGGAGCTCAGTTGGTAAAGGATCTGCTTGCAGTGTAGGATACCAGGGCTCAATGCCTGGGTCAGGAAGATCCCCTGGAGAAGGAAATGGCAACCCACTCCAGTATTCTTGCCTGGAAAATCCTAGGGATGGGGGAGCCTGGAGGGATACAGTCCACGGGGGTCACAAGAGTCTATATATCTCATTTTATAAACAAATTCAGCCTGCCCAACTGTATTTTAATATAATCCTTATTATCTTTCCTTCAAAGAAACTAACTTGAAATTTTAAACAGTTAAATGTATTTTCCAAAGATTATGAAGCCAGAAGAATAAACTATATTAGAATACAAATCTACATGTATGCAATTTCTTCTGTCTTCTAAACAGTGTTTGCAAAACTTGGTTGCCTGAGTCATTACTAAGTATATAATTACAATGAGTTTCACACAATAAGGGTTACACTTTCAAACTAGGAAAAGAAAAAGTTGAATAGTAAGTTGAGTGTTAGTGTGTTAAAGACAAAGTTCACTCCCAAAGAAAAGGAAACCTGCTTCTACATTTTTAGCTCGGCATTCCATAAACTGATTTGATGAGTCCTTTATAAAATATCATTTAATATAGCACGACTTGTTAGTTTTCTGCAACACACAGTTTGAGGAACATTGATGCTAGAGCATTTCAGCATATGCTATTTACAAATCACCTATATATAAACAGTAGGACACAATGTTCCAACTGACAAAGTAATTAGTATTAATTACTTGTAGATGACGCCCAGAATATTAATTTGAATAAAGACAGTGAAGGACAGGGAGGCCTGGCACAAAGATTTGAACATGACTGAGCGACTGAACAACAACTTTTCAAACTTTTGACAAACGCTCCCTAGTCATTACTTCTTAAACCAGGAGCCAAAAGACTCCAAACCACAAATAAGGAAATATTTCAGGTAGAAACAAGTGATTAAGAGAGTAAACTGTTATGAAGAAATCAAAACAAGAATGAAAGTATTCCAGAGCATTTAAGGTATTTCATGCCCTAGCAATGACTTGAATTGAGATTTTACAGAAGAGAGGAATTAGAGACAGTAAGTTAAAAAGATACATGTTCCATGTTTGAAAAAGGAAAGTTGGATTAGCCGTAACAGGGTTCTGTTTTTAAGATGATAAGATTTAAGGATAGCTATTGAGAGAGAAAAGGTGTTTAGGAGAGACACAGCAATTAAAGTTGTTAAAGACATATACACACAAAAAAAGCAACCTCTAGCAAGGGTCAAGAATGACTTGAATGTAAACTGCAGGTGAAGTTATATGTGGCTGGGAGATTACACATCAATACACTATTTTAAGAGAACTATTTAGCTATATTGGAGAAGGCAATGACATCTCACTCTTGTACTCTTGCCTGGAAAATTCCATGGATGGAGGACCCTGGTAAGCTGCAGTCTATGGGGTCACTAAGGGTCGGACACGACTGAGCGACTTGACTTTCACTTTTCTGCATTGGAGAAGGAAATGGCAACCCACTCCAGTGTTCTTGCCTAGAGAATCCCAGGGACGGGGGAGCCTGGTGGGCTGCTGTCTATGGCGTCGCACAGAGTCGGACATGACTGAAGTGACTTAGCAGCAGCAGCATTTAGCTATATAAAATAAGAAACTCAATTGTTAGCCAGGCCTTTGGTCCTCAACACAATTTGATAATTTATGCTAAGTAAATAATTCAAAGGACAGAAATTTTTACACTGATAATTTTGCTACATTGTTATTTATAATAGTGAAACACATCTTCTTTGGTTTCCATGTATCTTTTAGATAAGGAGTAGAATACTCAATTCCTCTTTGTACTTTGCTAATGTACAACTTCTTAATATTGAGTAATACTAAATAATCAATACTTTGATACTTTAAATAATCATTTGTACTCTAGATAAAAATATAATTATATTCAATTTAAAACTGATTTTTGTTTTTATATCAAAACTAATTTTTGAAGGTGCCAATAACCTCAGATATGCAGATGACACCACCCTTATGGCAGAAAGTGGAGAGGAGCTAAAAAGCCTCTTGATGAAAGTGAAAGAGGAGAGTGAAAAAGTTGGCTTAAGGCTCAACATTCAGAAAACGAAGATCATGGCATCTGGTCCCATCACTTCATGGGAAATAGAAGGGGAAACAGTAGAAACAGTGTCAGACTTTATTTTTGGGGGGGCTCCAAAATCACTGCAGATGGCGACTGCCACCATGAAATTAAAAGACGCTTACTCCTTGGAAGGAAAGTTATGACCAACCTAGATAGCATATTCAAAAGCAGAGACATTACTTTGCTGACTAGGGTCCGTCTAGTCAAGGCTATGGTTTTTCCAGTGGTCTTGTATGGATGTGAGAGTTGGACTGTGAAGAAAGCTGAGCACCAAAGAATTGATGATTTTGAACTGTGGTGCTGGAAAAGACTCTTGAGAGTCCCTTGGACTGCAAGGAGATCCAACCAGTCCATTCAGAAGGAGATCAACCCTGGGATTTCTTTGGAAGGAATGATGCTAAAGCTGAAGCTCCAGTACTTTGGCCACCTCATGTGAAGAGTTGACTCATTGGAAAAGACTCTGATGCTGGGAGGGATTGGGGGCAGGAGGAGAAGGGGACTACAGAGGGTGAGATGGCTGGATGGCATCATGGATTCAATGGATGGACGTGAATCTGAGTGAACTCCGGGAGATGGTGATGGACAGGGAGGCCTGGCGTGCTGCGATTCATGGGGTTACAAAGAGTCGGACACGATTGAGCGACTGAACTGAACTGAACTGAATGCCCTGCATTTAAATGAGATACTTTAACATTTTATTATTATTCTAATTCTAATTATTATTCTAATGCTGATTCTGACATAAGTCTTTAGAGATTTCCTTCCTTGGGGATCTTTCCAATCTGGGGATCAAACCCAGATGCTTTGCCCTCTGAGTCATCAGGGAAGCCCTTCCTAACAATACAACACTAATTTTACTGATTTACCCTCATTCTAGGATTCACTTAAAAACACAGCTCTCTGATGTCAGTCCAGATTGTATGATATAGGTATCAGTGTATTCTATATCAGAAAATATGGCATTCTAGCTGCATCTATTCATGTACTACTCTGGCTGAATTCCTTGGCCTTAAGGTCAATAGCTTTACTTCTTACATAAGAGCTGTTGCCTTGTATATTAAGTTCATTCTCATATTTTGAAAGGTGGTGTCTTATATCAATATATTTGGTTTTTACCTGGCCAAAATTACCTATTTTTCCTGACCAAAAATACCTGTCTGTGGTTTTATCAATATGGCATATGGTCCTACTTGTTGCTGTAATTGGTGATCTATCTATGTCTTATCAGTATGTCATAATTAGCAAGGTTGTGTGGAGGTTTTGTACATAGAGATGAAGGGTACATTTTGCATTGTTAGTGCTTTTCTTTAGATCACTTGGCTTATTCATCATTTTGAAACATGCAGTTAACCATTCTCACCCACCGGGATTACTGAGTGTCAATATCAATGGTATCTCATCCTCTAGCCCCTTCCCCAACACTAAAAGTCATTACACCTTCACCATGATTTCCAACCTAGGAAACATTTATAAATAATCTGTTAAACTTATTTTAATGCCAATATTATTGTGGATCCTAACCAGTTGCTGTTTTATGTATTTTATATAATAAATTTCATTTGAAATAATGTTTAATCTCAAACAATGATACTATGGGCAAAAATTTTAAGTAGAAGGAATCTTTGGGTTATTTTACATCTTAAATCACACTATAATAATCACCTACTTTATGTAAATATAATCAAAATAATAATCATTATTTATGGGGAAAAAGTAAAACTGAAAAATATTGCATTGCAATTGTAGACTTACACTCTCTTTCATTTCAAATAAAGTGTTATGTCAGGAAATTGATTGACTAGGTGTGCCTTTGTTTCTGTTTTAACTGAGAAATACTGTGATTAGTTTTATGACCATGAATTTGTAATTTTGCCAAATGCAAGCTTATGCAAATTCTCCAGAAATGTTTAATTTTTTTTTTTCCTAATGATAATTGTAGTTTCTATGTCTTAAGTACATGTCATGTGCCTGGCACTGTGGATATATTCTCTAATTAATTTTTCAGACCACCCCATGAGAAACTGTATTGCCATCCCCACATGTAGATAAGGCAATCAAAGAGAAGTTAAGTAATTTTTGATAAAGATCATTCAGCTAATAAGAGTGAAAGTCAATATTTGAAGGGAGACATGGTTGAGTCCAAAGTTGGTGTGTCCTTCCATTACAGTATTCTTCCTCTGTCTGGTGGTTTAAGAGAGAGAGAGAAAGAGGGTATGAAGAAGAGTGTTTTAGCTTTGGGGGATACTTAGAGGCTAGAGTAAAACATACACATATACACACACACACATCACACACTCACACATTATCACAAATATTCTTTAAATGTTGAATTAAAATACATACATATATTTTCTAAGTATATATGTGACTATGTTTTCATATATATGTATATATTCATTAAATGTTAAGTTTTTAAGCATATAAACTTAAGTTTTAAGTTTATAAGATTAAATATCTTGAAACAAAAATTAAATTATTTGTAGCTGACTTATTTACTCAATGATACAGTTTTGCTTGGAAAAAAAAAAACAACAACAGATTTTTCTCAGTGCTTCTAGAGTGCTTCATGCTTCACTGTTCTCAAAGAAACTTATCCTTTTGAAGACAGTCTTGCAAAATTTGAATACACATTATGATCATAGATCTGTCTGATATTCAGGAAGCTTTTTCAGTTTTCTCACTTCTTTGGCATAACAAGATTCCATAAAAAGCACATGGTTACAAACTATTGATTAGATCAAGTTGGGTGGAATGGGTAACACCTTGGAAGACAAACCACATTAGAAATCAAAATAACTTCAGAAATTTTGGAAAGTAGCCATAAACAAACAGGATAAACTGGTATCTCCTGATAAAGAAGTAAAACTAAGAAAGCAAACTGAAAATTGCATATGATTAGTTACTTGTGTCTTCCAAGCAGAAAAAAGGAAAGCCCAAGGTGCTGCTAATACAATCTATCTGCTTTAATGCACAGACTTTTGCATATTCACCAGTCCTTTGGGATGGAGGGTGAATGTAGTGTGCTTGCAATCTCAGTGACTTTGTCAGTGCTGACCTCCTCTCAGCTCCTGGCAGTCACCATACTGGCACCAACACAGCACTGCTCACTATGCAAAATCCTGTGAGAATATGATGCAGTGGAATATCATAGCTTCTTTCCATATTAGCAAGCAGAATTTGAAATTCTTCTTTCATAATTCTAAACTTGGTGGTTAAAAAGCAGAATCAGAAAGCTCTCTTTTGCCATCATGTGAGTGATAGTAACAATTATTAGCATTTATTAACAAGTTTAATAGTGGCTAAATATTACAGAGTGCTTTCTAGGCCTTGTTGTCTTTTCTGCATGAGTACTTCATGGTGTCAGCACTATTTTACAAAGGTAGAATGACCACCTCAGGGAAACTTACCTGAGGTTTTTAAAGCAATTAAATATTAATGTCACGATGATCTGGTAGGGGTTGGAGTCAGGATTCAACACAGGTGTGCACTGGCTACAGACTCTACATTTTAAACGTCTCCTCCTGCAATTGGCTTCTCTGCATCTCCTCAAATACATACTTTCTGTGACAGAGAGATTCATGTCATCTCCCCTTCAGTTGGTATCTTCTGGATCTTAGGGTTTCTAGGGTGCCCAAGGGATTCCTCTCCAGCACCTTGTACCTGCCAACCCAGTTCTTCCTCCAGTACAATCTGCCTTCCACTAATGACTTTTTCTGATTAGGACACCTGAGGAAAATTTTGCCTACCCTCCTTTGACTGAACATTTTTACCCTCCAC
Organism: Capricornis sumatraensis; assembly: GCF_032405125.1. Classification (NCBI taxonomy): domain Eukaryota; kingdom Metazoa; phylum Chordata; class Mammalia; order Artiodactyla; family Bovidae; genus Capricornis; species Capricornis sumatraensis. The sequence continues at coordinate 18,673,462 of NC_091080.1, forward strand.
TCAGGTCTGAGGAGAGAAGTTATTATTTCCACCTTTGAGTTCTCCCTCCTTACTTGTTCTCCTGATGCTGTTTCACCTAATATAAAAATATTGTGCATGTGTGCTTATGTAGTAAATTGCTTCAATCGTGTCCCTCTCTTTGTGACCCCGTGGACTGTAAGCCACCAGACTCCTCGCCCATGGAATTCTCCAGGCAAGACTATGGAGTGGGTTGCATGCCCTCCTCCAGGGTATAAAAATGCTACGAAATATTTAATCTTTTTCCTAGGGTGATTTGTACTAAACGAGAAAAATTATAGGCCTCGGAAGTGAATTAATCCAAAGATTACGTGGGAAAACAAATTCTCAAATTTGGGGGAAGTCAAGCCCTGGATAAAAACTAAATATTCAAAGGGAAAAACGATACAAGGGCAAGTGAATATTTTAAGACACATGATAGCAATGGGCTACCAGATTCTATTTTCATTAATGACACATAATGTGGGGGAAGAGCAAATTAGCCAAGGTGGCCTGTACAGGCTCTCTCGCCCCACATTTTGTAAAGGATGACTACGTAACCCCTGAGCGCGTTTTTAGCACCGCGCATGCGTGTCAGGAGCTATTCGCTGCGTCACGAGCTACTTTTGTGCGGAATGCCTGTAGGAGCTTCACCGTGAAGGCCCTGGCTGCTGCTGCTGCACCGGAGCTGCATTGGAGTATGACTTTCTGTTTTGTCTATGTTATGGTTGTGTGATGGCTGTTGCTACAGATGCAGCATCAGCCAGGAGAGAGGCTGTGTTTCGGCTGCCATGCCAGCCAGGAGAGAATAACCGTGTCTGCAGTTCTGTGGCTACGCCTGTCTTCTTCTCTCTTAGCTCACACTTTGCCTACGCAGGGTTCAACGAACAGTGCAGGCAGTGTGAACAGCAACACAATTGGTGCTGTGAACAGGAATACACAGAAGAAATCACAAGCTAAAATTAATCCGTGTAATAAGTGCTTACAATGTATCAGCCATTTGGCTAGATGGTAGAGGTGGTGGTGGTGGAGGTGGTGAACCAAAGCCCCTGCCCTCAGGGAGCCTAGGAGGATCCAACATCAGTGAGGTGTAATTAGAATAAATGTAACAAATACTATGGTAGTGGCCAGCAGGGAACAATAGTAGTGACTATGGGAGGTGATACCTATTTAACCCCAGGAATTACAGAGGAGAATTTCTTTGGTAAATGATGTTTGAGTCAAATCTTTTGAGGAATAACTTCAATAACCATGTTTCTGATCCACCTAACACACTGATCTCTTAGTTATTTGATATCTTTATGTCTGAAAATAAAAAGGCAATATGCCCCGAAACACTTGATTTATGATATGTAGAAGTTAGATAAGAAATTATTATAGGGATTATCAATAATGATAAACACAAAAGGTTCTGAAAACTTTAGCCCAGTATTATCTTTCTGCATGACTCAATAAATACAATCAACTGTAGAGTTCAATCTGTATAAAATGAAGAAGTCGCATGCAACCTCTAAGGTGGCTTATTCTTTCATTATCAAAAGAGGGTCTGAAAAACTGGAAGAATTTATCTTTCCATGTTATGCATGACACTTCTTGCCAAACTCTTAATCTCATTATTACTGGAAACTTCTTTCCCCCATAGAATAAGCCTACAATTTCCAAATTTATTGCAGTAGGTCAGGTATTTTTCAGAGTTATATGTCTGTAATTCAACTTGTTTTTTCAACATCTAGACTACATCTGTCACACAAACTAAGATGTTTGGAAGTGAGATAACTATTTATCTGTCCTCAAATTTACTTCACTAGGTCACCTGATGCAAGGAACTGACTTATTGGAAAAAACCCTGTTGCTGGGAAAGATTGAAGACAGGAGGAGAAGGGGACATCAGAGGATGAGATGATTGGATGGCATCACTAACTTGATGGACATGAGTTTTAGTAAGCTCCAGTGGTTGGTGATGGATAGGGAGCCCTGGCGTGCTGCAGTCCGTGGGGTCGCAGAGTCGGATACGACTGAGCAACTGAACTTACTTCACTTGTCCCTCCTTTCAGTCCCAACAAGGAATTACAGACAGCTGTTATCTGTTCCTTTTAAATAGCTTTGAAATTTGAAATAAAATAGAGTCATTTTGATCTTATGTGGCCTCTGCCTGCAAGGGCTTGAAGCAGGGCTTGGGTTCCCAGCCAGAGACTGGGCTGGGTCGTGAAAACACCAGTTCCTAGAAACTAGACTAGTGATCATGCCCTAGTGGCAGTTTGAATTATTTTTATGGTGTATTCTTGGTTTCCTTTGGCCAATCTTTTGATTTGCCTGGTTCATAGTCCATATTTGATATATCTCAGGATCCTCTTATGTGCGTGCACACATCTCTTAGCCAAGATGTATTTTAGCAAAAAGGGGTCTGGGTAGAATACCCCTTGGCATAACTCCCCTTTGGCCTCCAGGGGACCTTTTCTACGCATATGTGCTCAGGGCGATCTCCTGATGTCTAGAATTAGAAATGTATGGTCTGGCCAGGGCTCAGCCTCCTCACTTAATTGCCCTGCTATTGGCTTGGAGTTTCAGTCAATAGAAAATGAATTTCCAATTGCTTTACCCTTGAGGGGGGTGTTCCCATCTGCCTCCTGACTCAATTTATGTCAAGGGGTTTTAAAATGGAGCTGGGAAGAGATTAATAAAGTGGACAATCCACACATCCTCCCTGGGTGGAACCACAAACTTTTGAAAAGGACCAGATCACAAATATTCCAAGGATTCAGCAAGAACACCTACAGCTTGTCGCAAAAATGGTCTTCTATCTCCCTTTAGCACTCCGGTTGTGTTTAGCCAAGACTAGCTTCTGGTCCAGCGCCAGTTAAGTATCTTTGCAATGCAACATTCCTTCCTTTGCCTTTAAAAGATCTAGTTTTTACACCCTAGTGGAGCACTATTTCAGTTGTTATCCAAAACTGTGTGCCTCAAATTACAATTCATTATCCTCAAATAAAAGACTTTTGCTTGATGTTTGCCTCCTAGGTTTATTTAGATTGACACGCATGGTGTAGAGGTGGGATCTAAAGCAATCTCACCATCTCGGATGTCTGCTGGAATCAGTGTGCTGTTTACAGGGGCTGTCGTGCTCACTGTTCCCTGGAACTGTCATTTCCTTTGAGTGTGAGTCCTCTGAGGCTCCAGTCTCCCTTCTTTCATTTGAGGTTATGGTCATAGCCTTTGGGGTCAGGCGGGTGCTTCCCCTGGGAGGTGGTCATTTCACAGGTACTGGGGCTTGAGATTAAGTTACTGAAGTGGATTCCCCATGGAGGAATACCCTGACTTCTGTATATGCATCTTTAATCATGACTGTACTCTTCTAAATTCCGCTGACAGGATTATTCTCCCTCAGAGACCTGAACTGGTCTTATGATTTAAAACTGTGGTCCTTCACCCTTCACCTTTTCTGTCTTGACCAACCAATAGCCCCAAAGATGACTTTCCATTTCAGTGGCCACAATGTGGTTCTTTAGAAGTCTCCAAAATTAAGAGCTGTGCACCAGCCCTTTTCCTCTGTGTGTGCAAAAAGAGGGGAATGCCGAGTGCTTATTCCAAGTCATGGAGATCAACACTAACGCCTTACCTATTAATATTACAGTGAAAATCAGATTTTTAGCCAGATATATTCTCGATGTAGGAGGACCATTTAAGTAGCATCAACCCTTACAAAATCAACTGAGGAAATGGTTATGGGCTCTCCATTTATCATCTTTTTCCCATACAGTAGAATCCTGCTCAATTCTCATTATACTCAAAACCTTTCAGTAACCCAACTTGCCTCATGTGAAATAGTGTTACAAAGTTTCCCTCATATTACTGTCTTCCACTGCAATAACATCAACCTTGCAAGTTTCATCTCTTTCAGTTCACTTCAGTCCCTCAGTCTTGCCTGACTCTTTGTGACCCCATGGACTGCAGCATGCCAGGCCTCCCTGTCCATCACCAATTCCTGGAGTTTATTCAAACTCATGGCCATTGAATAATGCCATCCAACCATCTTATCCTCTGTCGTCCCCTTTTCCTCCCACCTTCATCTTTCCCATCATCAGGGTCTTTTCAAATGAGTCAGCTCTTCGCATGAGGTGGCCAGATTATTGGAGTTTCAGCTTCAACATCAGTCCTTCCAATGAACACCCAGGACTGATCTACTTTAGGATGGACTGGTTGGATCTCCTTGCTGTCCAAGGGACTCTCAAGAGTCTTCTCCAATACCACAGTTCAAAAGCATCAATTTTTCAGTGCTCAGCTTTCTTTGTAATCCAACTCTCACATCCATATATGACTACTGAAAATACCATGGCCTTGACTAGACGGACCTTTGTTGCCAAAGTAATGTCTCATCACTTTACCTACTGACAAAACTCCTTATGACTGACTGGCTCTGACTGATCAGTTATTAATCACTAGAGCTAATTTATAAGAAATTCCTATTGCTAATGCTGTAATTTCATGGCTTATTGATGATGGCTCTTACTTGGAAAATGGTGAAGGATAAAATTGTGCTAGTCATGCTATCACCTCTTCATTTGTGGTAATAGAAGCAGCTTCACTGCTTACCTCTACTTCAGCATAACAGGCAGAGAACTCCATTCTTTGAGAGTGCACCCTAGCAGAAAGCAAAACTATGAATTTCCATACGGATAATCACAGTGCGTTGGGAGCAGTTCATGACTTTGTCATACTTTAGAAGCAAAGGTAATTGACCTTGGGAGAAAACCAGATTAGGAATGGAAATCGGGTAAACAAATTGTTGGGATCAAACCAACATTTATCCAACCTAGTTATCGTTAAGGTGCCTGGGCATGAAAAATTAAATTTAGATGAAATCAAAGCAAATAATTTGGCTGATGAGGCTGCAAGGACAACTGCCTTATAAGCCATCCAACCTAAAACTGAAAAGTTATGGTAAATTTTTAATACCTTTCTAAAGAGGAGTCATTGAAAATGACAAAAGATGCCAATCTAAAGCATCACATTAAAAATACTTTATTGGACTGATAACAGTTGTATTTTTAGCCTGCTAATTAATTTATGGGCTTCCCTGGTGGATCAGATGGTAAAGCCTCTGCCTGCAATGTGAGAGACCTGGGTTCAGTCCCTGGGTTGGGAAGATCCCCTGGAGAAGGAAATGGCAACCCACTCCAGTACTCTTGCCTGGAAAATTTCATGGATGGAGGAGCTTGGTAGGCTACAGTCCATGGGGTCACAAAGCAAAGAGTCGGACACGACTGAGCGACTTCACTTTCACCTTCAATTAATTTATAGTATAGCCCAAATAGAAGATTTGCCTTGCCAGAGTCCTTGAAAAGAGTCTTGATGAAATGACTTGTCAAATGATCCAATGGGTGGCAGATAAACTTGGAATTTTCATGAAATATACTGGCGGGGAAATATTTCTAAGGCAACCAAGAAGGCACAATTAACTAGTGCTGTCTGTCCTGTATACATCCCAGGGAAAACTATCCAAACTGCCCTTGGACATTCTGACTTACCTAAAGGGAATTTTTAGGTATTTCAAATGGATTTTATCCAGTAGTTTCCTTCCCAAAGCTATAAACGTGGTTTTGTTACAGTTTACATACTTTCTCTTTCAATTGGAGAATTCCCTTGCCAAAGGGCTACCAATTGGCTGTTGTAAAAATATTCCTAGAAAAGATGATACCTACCTCGATGTGTCCTTGGAACTGCATCATGACTGGGAAACATGTTTTACTGGCCATGTTATGAGATAGATCTGTGAGATTTGGTACATTCTACAACATTTGTATTGTGCTTTTCATCCTCAGTCTTCTGGAGTAATGGAAAGAAACAAATGGCATTACTATGACTCAACTGGCAAAATTTACAGAGACCTTGAAATTGGCTTGGCATAAGGCATTTCCCCTGGTCTTTTTAAAAATGAAAGTTATCTCCTTTGGGAAACACAAGCTATCAGCATTTGAAATTATTGCTGGCTGACATGCATTTGGCTCTCTCTGTCCTTCAACTAATTAAAAACGACATGCTTTAATATTGCAAAGCACTAATCATAGTTTTATGTAAAAATCCTACCCATATAGAACTATTTCCACAGTGTGGTCCTGGGAGATGAAGATAAACATCACAATCTACAACCAGATTATTTTGTTTTTTAAATGATTTTTTACAAGTTAGATGGAAAGGACCATATCAGGTACTTATAATTAATCCTTGTGCTGCAAAGCCTAAAGGTGTTGATTCTTGGATTTATATTTCTCATTTAAAGAAGGCTCCAAAACCTAACTGGGATTCTGAAACAATTGGAAAAAAAACTAATCAGGAAGTGAGACAGATGATATATTGATTTGACAGCTTTCCCAAGATTCAGGACAGACACATTGTTTTAACCTTATTGCTGATTCATTTCATGATAGATATGCTCTATGACATTGATAGATTTACTGAGTTTGATAATACTAATTCAACATTCTTGTTAAGAAAGACCCACTCAGTTGGCTGGTGGTTTCAGAATATCACTTAAATGGCATCCTTCATTGCATCCAAGATGGTGACTAGTCAGCATTTTGATGGAATCTGTTTAATATTAGTTGAAGTTTTTACCTTTCATGAAGGTTCTACTTTTGGTAAATGGGAGATAATACTCTAGAGAATGATTCCTAAACTATAGCAAATGGGGGAAATCTCTCATTGCTGGGTATGCCTCCAAAAACCATAATCATCCATATCTAAGGACCTCCTAATTATACACACCACTAATTTCTCCTTGGTTCTCAAAGGTATGGTAGACTTTATACATCATCCCTTAAAACCTGCTTAAAGAGTAAAATTATTTGATCTGGTATTTCCACTTTTTTTTTGGTTGTCAATGCCACAGAATCTTTCTCCAAAGCCCTACTCATTTAACATTACAGCCACCTGAGCTCTCCCACTTTTCCTTTGCTTCTAGCATCAAGCAAATGGCTGGCCAAAATTTGTAAGAATAGTGATGTCATTTGCCTTTGTCAAGCCTTTTGTCACACTAGTGCAAGACAGTTGTAAGCTGGCCCTTAATGGGCTGCAATGGCCACACTGATCTTTGGCTTGATAGCATTCTGAAGTTTATACCTGTCAATGAAAACATGAAAAACCACACCCTTTACCATGTAGTATGGGTCCTTTGATTTCAAGTTCTTGTTAAGAAAAAAAAAAAAGATCCAGCCACAATATTACAGCCCTAGCTGAGACTTGGCAGACACCTTTTTATACCTTATCTATTCTCCACTGATTATCATTACCAAAGTATTTATTTCCTGGATTGGTTAAGTCCATAAACCCTGTTGATATATTATTTAATGCTAAACATAATTAAATAAGCAAATTCTACCACTTGTCTTGGCTCAATGAAAAATACATCTGGATTCCCTAGCAAAGGTTGTATTAGATAGTCTAATAATATCTGGATTATCACTTTGTAGAATAGAGTGGCAGCTACAGCCAAAACATCTTATTGTACATGGATCCACACTTTTGACAAAGCTGAGTTAGAGTTCACAAAAATTAGAACAATACAATAACATAAGACCTTTCTGCTCCAGTGTCTTTTATTGGCTCTTTCCTTATCGATATTTTCCATTGGCTTTCTTCAATGTGGGTACTTGGATTAATAATAGCAGGTCTTCAAAGTGACTTCTCATTGCTTTTAGGTTTAAAGTAAATGTATACATAAAATGAATCACAGCTTTGGTGAGATCTGATGCATTTCTACATCATCTTTGGTTTTATCTACTCTCACCATCCATTCTGCTCCCTCTCTCCCCAGTCCCACAGATGTCATTGGTCTTCTTTCAAGTTAATTACACATATTTTTTAAAGCTTCCTTATGACCAAACTAGATAGCATAGTAAAAAGCAGAGATATTACTTTTCCAAAAAAGTCCATCTAGTCAAGGCTATGGTTTTTCCAGTGGTCATGTATGGACATGAGAGTTGGACTGTGAAGAAAGCTGAGTGCCGAAGAATTGATGCTTTTGAACTGTGGTTCTGGAGAAGACTCTTGTGAGTCCCTTGGACTACAAGAAGATCCAACCAGTCCATCCTAAAGGAGATTGGTCCTGGGTGTTCATTGGAAGGACTGATGTTGAAGCTGAAACTCCAATACTTTGGCCACCTCGTGCAAAGAGTTGACTCATTGGAAAAGACCCTGATTCTCAGAGGGATTGGGGGCAGGAGGAAAAGGGGATGACAGAGGATAAGATGGCTGGATGGCATTACCAACTCGATGCACATGAGTTTGATAAACCCCAGGAGTTGATGATGGACAAGGAGGCCTGGCGTGCTGTGATTCATGGGGTCTCAAAGAGTCGAACACAACTGAGCGATTGAACTGAACTGAACTGAACTGAAACACTCTTTTCCTCTGAAACATTTTAATTCCCTCTCACTCCTTTCACTTTTGAATATTCAGGTCTCAATTTAAATGCAATTTTCCTGAAAAAATTCTCCACTGATATCCAAAGTTTGTATTGTCATTGTATTTCTATCTCTTCATTTACAAATATTTATTAACTGTCACATATGTTCTAGGTGTTGTTGATTTTTGTAATAACTGTCATAAGGGCAGCAACAAAATGAGGAAAGGTCGCAGAAACTAGAAGAATACCTTATCCATAACATGTGCCAAAAATTATTTGCAAGAATTTAGATAAGCTAAGAAGAGAAATGAGAGAGTTTTAGGTAGAGATTATAGTGTTAGTGAATTATAAAAATATACTTAATTAAGGATGAAGAAGTGACTATGTGGTTAAATATGAAAATAGTATGATGTCCTTAGTATAACAGATAAAGAAATACATATAGAAAATATTCAGTTTAGTTCAGTTCAGTTGCTCAGTTTTGTCTGACTCTGCGACCCCATGAACCACAGGATGCCAGGCCTCCCTATCGATCACCAACTCACAGAGTTTACTCAAACTCATGTCCATTGAGTCAGTGATGCCATCCAACTCTCTCATCCTCTGTCATCCCCTTCTCCTCCTTCCTTCAATCTTTCCCAGCATCAGGGTCTTTTCCAATAAGTCAATTCTTCACATCAGGTGGCCAAAGTATTGGAGTTTCAGCTTCAGCATCAGTTCTTCCAATGAATACCCAGGACTGATCTACTTTAGGATGGACTGGTTGGATCTCTTTGCAGTCCGAGGGACTCTCAAGAGTCTTCTCCAGCACCACAGCTCAAAAGCATCAATTCTTTGGCACTCAGCTTTCTTCACAGTCCAACTCTCATGTCCATACATGACCACTGGAAAAACCAGACCTTGACTACTGGAAAAACCAGAGCCTTGACTAGACGGACCTTTGTTGGCAAAGTAATATCTCTGCTTCTTAACGTGCTATCTAGGATGGTCATAACTTTCCTTCCAAGGAGTAAGCATCTTTTAATTTCATGGCTGCAATTACCATCTGCAGTGATTTTGGAGCCCCCCCCAAATAAAGTCTGACACTGTTTCCACTGTTTCCCCATCTATTTCCCATGAAGTGATGGGACCAGATGCCATGATCTTCGTTTTATGAATGTTGAGCTTTAAGCCAACTTTTTCACTCTCCTCTTTCACTTTCATCAAGAGGCTTTTTAGTTCCTCTTCACTTTCTGCCATACGGGTGGTATCATCTGCATATCTGAGTTTATTGATATTTCTCCCGGCAATCTTGATTCCAGCTTGTGCTTCATCCAGCCCAGTGTTTCTCATGATGTACTCTGCATAGAAGTTAAATAAGCAGGGTGACAGTATACAGCCTTGATGTACTCTTTTTCCTATTTGGAACCAGTATGTTGTTCTATGTCCAGTTCTAACTGTTGCTTCCTGACATGCATATGGGTTTCTCATGAGGCAGGTCAGGTGGTCTGGTATTCCCATCTCTTTCAGAATTTTCCACAGTTTATTGTGATCCACACAGTCAAAGGCTTTAGCATAGTCAATAAAGCAGAAATTGATGTTTTTCTGGAACTCTCTTGCTTTTTCAATGATCCAGCGGATGTTGACAATTTGATCTCTGGTTCCTCTGCCTTTTCTAAAACCAGCTTGACCATCTGGAAGTTCGTGGTTCACATATTGCTGAAGCCTGGCTTGGAGAGTTTTGAGCATTACTTTACTAGCATGTGAGATGAGTGCAATTGTGTGGTAGTTTGAGCATTCTTTGGCATTGCCTTTCTTTGGTATTGGAATGAAAACTGATCTTTTCCAGTCTTGTGGCCACTGCTGAGTTGTCCAAATTTGCTGGCATATTGAGTGCAACACTTTCACAGCATCATCTTTTAGGATTTGAAGTAACTCAACTGGAATGCCATCACCTCCGCTAGCTTAGTTTGTAGTGATGCTTCCCAAGGCCCATTTGACTTCACATTCCAGGATGTCTAGCTCAAGGTGAGTGATATATATAGCAAATATAGCACATACTTATTAAGTGCATCAGTTAAAACTAGGAAATTGGGCAGTAGATAAAATTTATCTGAAAATGAGGGATACATTTGTTTAGTTTTTCTTTAAAATTGAGATATATTTAATTTGATGATAAATATCAGGCAGAGTGCTATAAATTAAACACAGGAAGATAAAGTTTTACTTCATGGGGAAAAATTCGAGTTGTTGGAGGAAAGAGTGGAACATAGAGCCCAAATAGCAGGACTCCTGGGTTAGAAACAATAGAAGGAAATCTTTGTGCAACTGGAGGAAAATTAAGAACTTTGTTATTTCTATTGATTTGTTGGAAATAAGGAAACAGAAAATATGTTTTTGAGAAAATGAAGTATCTTACGAAGAAAACAGTATTGTCTGCTGCATGTAAAGAGGGAAAGCCAGGAGAACGGTAAAGGTTTGAAAAAGCCATGAAAAGAAATAGAAGAGGAAACTAACAAGAAACACAAGAAAAGTAACAGTGGAGCAGTACTGAATACTGGGTTGAGGCTGGCAATTAAATTAAAGTGTTAGAGAGAACTAATAAAAGAGACATTATGAACAATTCTCCTATTATCATTTTTGTTATCAGCAGGTTTTTTACAATCCTCCATGATCTATTTTAGTCATCTGTGCAAATGGAACTATACAAATGCTTTCATAAAGGTGTGAGCTAAATTAAAATTAACAAGTACATGATTGAAAGGGAGAGATAACATGTTCATCTATTTTCATTTCTACAAATAGCAGAAAATACTATATGCTAATGTATCTATAATCATAACACTATTAGTCCATTAAATATGAGTCATAGTTTTCTTTCAGGGTATCTTGATTTTTAACATAAATATTTTCTGAAAGCTGCATGTGTGTTTTAAAGAAAATGAAGTTTGTCTTATTTATGGTTGGGAGATTTGCATGTATTATATGATTGACATAGAAAGAAATATTATGGTGAACAATTTTATGGCAGATATGCCCAAGGCAATTCAGATGAGAGAATTACTAACAAAGCAAGCAAAGGAAATTCCATATTAAAACTTTGTTAAATGGAAGCATAATTCATTAATGATTATATCATTATAAAAATCCATCATGCAAATGGAACTTCTATGGCCTTGCTAAGTAAATTTTACATGACTTTTATGGTCTGAAATTGTGTAAAGTTAAACTTATTTGTGCCCTCAAATGTCAGATATCTTATGGGGCACCAAATAACTGGGACAAAGTCTATAAACCATATTGAATTCCTCAGGCATTTAAAAAATTTATAGAAAAAAAAATCACATTCAAATTCTTTACAAAGCGTTTTGATGATGATAAAACTAATTAATTCACATTAGGAAATTTGGAAAATAAGCACAACACCATGATTTTAATAGCAGTTTCTCCTGTATCTCACCATGTTTTCTTTCCCGCAGTTGGCATCTTGCTACATATAGAAAACATGAATTTTACATTACAAACTCATATGAAATACCTCTGTATGTCTTTATTTATTTTTAATAGACTTTCACTTCTGACTCTAGCCTCTATTTTGCCTGATGATAGTAAATTTGATATAGCTATTTCAGGTTTATACTTGTTCCTTTTTAAATTTTTGCTTTCCCAAATTTATTCAGACTTTGGTGGGAATATATGAGCATGTCCATAACCTCCCTTGAAAACTGTTAAGACATAACCCATTCTATCTCAAGGCTAGTTGCACAAGAGAAGAGAAAGCCTTCTAACTTTGCAATATCTCAATAACATCCATGCCATTTTAAGCTGAATGGGAAAAACAACTCATTGCTTTTCAGTCCTAATTTAAGCAGCCTTGCATGAGATTGTCCAAGATACACACAAGATGGTACTCATGTAAGCCCTGTCTACTGTATTTTGTCTACTGTAATATGGGGATGTTGCTAGTAATCCATGCCCCTTTTAAAAAAAATAAAATATATTTTCTTATTTTATTCAAATACCACTCTGCTTACACATGGTCCAAAAACACCTGAATCATAACACAAATATAATCACATGTTGGGGCTTCCCAGGTGGTTCAGTGGTAAAGAATCTGCCTACCAATGCAGGAGACACAGGAGATGGAGGTTCGATCCCTGGGTTGGGAAGATCCCCTGGAGGAGGAAATGGCAACTTACTCTGGTATTCTTGCCTGGAGAATCCCATGGACAGAGGAGTCTGGTGACCCACAGTTCATGGAGTTGCAAAGTGTGGGACCTGACTTATGGACTGAGCATGCATGCAATCACATATTAAAGACTGGTCTCAAATATCACAGCCAATGATGCTATACTTGCCTGTGATCTCTTCACTCCAGTTGATTTCCAAGTGAAACCATACAATATCACAGGTATTCAAGTCTATGCCCCAACCACTAATGCCAAAGAAGCTGAAATTGAACAGCTTTATGAAGACCTACAAGACCCTCTAGAACTAACACCAAAAAAAATATGTCCATTTCATCATAGGGGACTGGACTGCAAATGGAAGAAGTCAAGAGATATCTGGAGTAACACACAAGTTTGGCCTTGGAGTACAAAATGAAGCATGGCAAAGGCTAAAAGAGTTTTGCCAAGAAAATGCATTGGTCATAGCAAACACCCTCTTCCTACAACACAAGCAATGACTCTATACATGGACATCACCAGATGGTCAATACTGAAATCAGACTGATTATATTATTTGCAGCCAAAGATGGAGAAACTTTATACAATCAACAAAAACAAGACTGGGAGCTGACAGTGACTCAGATCATGAACTCCTTATTGCCAAATTCAGACTTAAACTGAAGAAAGTAGGAAAAACCACTAGACCATTCAGGTATGACCTATATCAAATCCCTTATACAGTGAAAGTGACAAATATATTCAAGGTACTAGATCTGATAGAGTGCCTGAAGAACTATGGACAGAGGTTCCTGACATTGTACAGGAGGCAGTGATCAAGATCATCCACAAGAAAAAAGAAATGAAAAAAGGCAAAATGGTTGTCTGAGGAAGCCTTATAAATAGCTGAGAAAAGAAGAGAAGCTAAAGGCAAAGAAGAAAAAATAAGATATACCCATCTGAATGCAGAGTTCCAAAGAGCAGCAAGGAGAGATAAAGCCTTCTTCAGTGAACAATGCGAAGGAATATAAGAGCACAATAGAATGGGAAAGACTAGAGATCTCTTCAAGAAATTAGAGATACCAAGGGAACATTTAATGCAAAGATGGACACAATAAAAGACAGAAATGGTATGCATCTAATAGAAGCAGAAAATTTTAAGAAGAGGTGCAGTCCATGGGGTCGCAGAGTTGGACACAACTGAGCAACTGAACTAAACTGAACTGAACCCACTCCATTGCTCCTTTTCGCAAGCTCAGAAAATGTTGGTCATCTCTGAAATGAAGAACTTGAGATTTTTCAAGTTACTGTCTGTTGCATAAAATTTACATTTAGCTTCTTCTGAATTTTGGCTCTTTTCTGTTTCAAAATGTTCATGATAACAGTTAGAAAACTTCAGTTTTCAAAAATTGTGACCTGGATATGTCCTTATGGGTCATTTTGCCTATCTTTTGAGGTATTGAATGCTTTGAATTCAATGAAATAATAAATCTCCAGTGTCTGAGTCAGGGATTTAACAGGAAAAAACAAATCCCTGAGAGTGAGGATCGAAGCTTTTGAAAGGTGAGCCTGAGAGTCAGGAGCTCCTCCAGTCATCTGAGTCTTCCAGACCAGCAGAAACAGTCCTCCTTACCTTGAGAGGAGTAGCCACCCTTCTCCAAAGACATGACTGCATGGGAGTTTTTGTCCTCAGATTCTGTCTCTATTCCTTGGCCTGTAACCAGAGTAAGGTGTTTGCAGAACCAGAGCTCTGAGAGAAATTAGCTTCTGTGTTGGAGTTCCAGGATCTTCCCTGAATTCCAATGAGTCTCCAGTTATTTCCTTACTCCTTAACTATATAATTAGGCTAGACTGGAAGAATATTCATATTGTTTCCCTGCCTTAAAGAACAAGACTGTGATCATAGGAAGGGCCAAGTGCTTGCCCTTGAAATTGCAAAATATTATCAAAATGTCCACTTACAATAAACAGCAAATGTTTGGAGAAATTATGTGGATTAATGCCATGCTTAATGATTTAAGGTGTTGTGCTAAGTATATTCCTGTCCATTTTCCAATTTTACATCTGTAAAAATTAGTTGAATATTAGTGGAAGGTGATGAACTACAGTGAGCTGAATTAGGTGGAAACACCAACAATAGCTGTCCTATGTTTTAAGTATATTTACTGGTAAATAACATACTGAAATATAACTCTTAATCTGGTAAAATGTTCTCTTCAATCCTTAACAGTGTGAGGATTAAAGAAGAAAAGTTTACCTTCCCAAAGCAGAAACAGCAATATGCCTTAAATATTTCATCCCAGAACTATGTCATCTATTTCATCAGATAAAATCTAGTCAACTGAGACCTTGACTGTCTTGACATTTCTGCAATTATGAAGCTGTTCTATCATACTAATTTCAACATGCTAATTTAACCTAGTAAGCATGAAATGTCAAATACACTAGTTTCCCTGGTAGGACACAAGCCTGCCAGAAAGCTTGAAACAAGCCGCTTGATTTGGTGATCTGCCACTGAGATGAAGGTTCTCTTCTGACAAATAGTCTGAGACATACTGTGACAATCCATCTGAAGGAAATGAAAAGCCATTACATGTTGCACCTCCCAACATTAAAGAGGAGTCTCAACATTTGGGAGGATATAAAATACTTGAAGATAATGCCCCTAACCATTGATCAGTGGCTTAAAAGACTAGTTATTTCAAATTACAGCAAATTAGACTTTTAAAAGTTCAGAATGCAACACCAACTCCTATCACAAAGGTCTTATGATTCAACTTATGATCTTCTAACATCCATAGATGTTTAAGGTATCAATACTGAATAAATGTGCTACATACAGTTTCTTCATCCAATTCTCAACAAAGGAGATATATTGTAGACCCATCTAGAGTTCCACAATAAGTTTGTGCTTTCTTTGGAACACACTTCTTTTTTTTTTTCCACTTGAAAAGTTACTCAACTAATTTCAACCTCTGCTCAGCCCATCTACTGAATTTTTCATTTCAGTAACTGTACATGTAAACTACAGAATTTCTGTATTTTTTGTGTTTGCTTTACTTCCCATTTTCTATGGAGATGATCTATTTCCTGACTCATCATTTATTCTTTAATTCCTTGAACAGAGTTTAATTTGGAACAGGGTATTTGTAAAGATGATTTGAAACTTTAGTTTGCTAAGTCCAATATCTGGACCTACTTAGAATCAATTCCTATTATCTGGTTTCTCCCCACCCCCTTTAATGAATAGTGATGACATATTTCTGTTTCTTTGGGTATTTTTTGATATCTCGTAAAAAATGTAATATAGCAATTATGGATTCTGAATTTTCTCTTTAGAGATCTGTAGCTGTTATTTCCAGAGAAGGCAATGGCACCCCACTCTAGTACTCTTGCCTGGAAACTCCCATGGATGGAGGAGCCTGGTAGGCTGCAGTCCATGGGGTCACTAAGAGTCGGACATGACTGAGAGACTTTACTTTCACTTTTCATTTTCATGCATTGGAGAAGGAAATGGTAACCCACTCCAGTGTTTTTGCCTGGAGAATCCCAGGGATGGGGGAGCCTGGTGGTCTCTCATCTATGGGGTCTATACGACTGAAGCAACTTAGCAGCAGCAGCAGCAGCTGTTATTTCATCCTTTATATTTGTTTACATTTTAATTGTAAAATTTTTCTCCCCTATGGTGTACAACTGGTGTTAATTTTGCTTGGAATTTTAAGTCATTTGAAAAATATAATTAAAGATTAAAAAAATCTAGGTTGGCATCTTGCGGGTTGTCTCAGTTTCTGCATGACTTAGTCATCAGCCAATGAACTGGGCCTTGAGGGTTTGAATATGCTCAAAAACTTTGTCTTCAACACTCTGCTGACTGGGCAAAAGGGCTGTAGATGCCAGCTACTCTTATCTGAATATTTGTTTATGCATAAACATTTCACAATTTGATGTTTATCAGATGTCAGTCTCCAGAACCTCAAAATGGTTGCTTCAGACAATTTTGTCTAGTTTTATTCTTGATTTTGGGGGAGAAGATTTACTATCTGGATTCTGCTATAGCTAGAAATCTTCACTGACTTTTACTTTTCACCATATTCAAGAATCAAGAGCTCTTAACCATTAAATGGAAAGGAATGAATTTATTTCTTGATTAAAATATGAAATTTTGAAATTCTTAAGCATAATGTGAATAGAAAAGATACAAGCAGACAAATATCATTTCAACTCACTGACAGCTTGATTTCATCTGCTTTACTGGAATTTTACTTGATCCCAATACAAGGCTTTTTATCAAGTTTCCGCTAAAACAGTTTGGTAATCTTGAAATGACTAAGTGCTCAGCAATAAGATTGTTAGGACAACAGTACTCTGGAGTACTAATGGCTTCAATTCAAAGAAGAAATAGGGTGAAAACAAAAATGTAGAGTGAGGCCTATGGAATGAGATTAATTCTGGTGATTGCTATAATGGTGAATGAAGCAGTCAACTGAAATGCAAAATGACAGAAGTCATGTATAAAACAGAAAAAGATCAAGAAAGACATAGTGATAAAAATGCCTGGAGAAGTGATTTGTTGAGATCCGTGTTTGTGGAACCTTGCTTCTATATGCTATTTACTTAGGTGAGGTAAATTAAGCTCACACAGTTTAACTGTCCTTAGAGTCAGACTCTTGTTGGATATTTGCAACCATAATAGTAGAGTAGATTAGGTGCAAGTGTGACACATTAGAAAGTGTGCATTTTTTTAGAAAATCTAATTAAAAGTCCAAAACAAACAAACAAAAAACAACCAAATTTATCTTTCAAACTTTCCTTGAAAGAAGTGAAAGTGAAAGTCGCTCATTCATCTCCAACTCTTTGCAACTCCATTGACTCTAGCTTGCCAGGTTCCTCTGTCCATGCAATTCTCCAGGCAAGAATACTGGTATGGGTTGACATTTCCCTCTCCAGGAGAATTTCCCAACTCAGGGATCAAACTCAGGTCTCTGGCATTGCAGGTGGGTTCTTAAACTTCTGAACCACCAGGGAAGCCTTGATACTTGGTAAAATATTTGTGTTTAATGCATATGTACAACTATTATCCTTGCCTTACCACTTCAAAATGTTGGTATTTCATGTAAAATACTAAAATATAGAAGCCACAATTACCCATTAATTTAAGCTCATAAGAAGTATCTGAAGATTAATCCACTTGTGTAAAAATTGCTTAATTTAATACAGCAAAATGCATCACATTGAAATGTTATTATATTCTACAGTTTCAGAGCTTCAGAAAAAGCACAAACATCAAGCACATTTTGTTGCAAACAGGGCATAAAACATTTCATATTCTACTAGGCAAATTCAGGTAGAATCTACTAAGAAAATTTCAAATGTAAAGTGTTATAATAATTATGGGAGATGCTCCTTTAATTGTTAATGAAGATTACCTATATAAAATGTATAGCTATCATTATCTTGGTTTCCAGGGACACAGCATAGAACTTGATAGAGATTCTCTGCTGTTTTTATCAGTCTGAGTGCATTTATGCTTTTATGCCCTCCTACCTTTTTTTTTTTTTTTTTTGGTTGATTAGCTTCCTGTGAGTCAGACTCCAAGGGGCTAAAGTACAGTTAATCCCCTTTATATTGTCAATCAGCTACAGATTTGATGTGTTCATAAGTGTTAAATGGTTAAGGAAATCACTTAAAGGTCAAAAGCAATGCCATTCTGAAATGCAATTGAAAGTGTGTCTTTCCGATTCCGTTGTTTAAAATGGCCTCTCTGTGAGACTTGTTTTCCACTGGGACTACAAAATCACTCAATTTGAAAGATGACCTTAAATTTCTGCAATATCCCTTTTCTTTTGACAGCAACATCTAGAAAGTTTTCTTTTTTAGGAATGAACAAGCACACATTTGGTAAAGGTAGCATCAGATTCACTCACATGGCAGTGAAGAAGCAGCAGGTCATAAGAAATCAATTCATGGTTGGCCTCCATCTTTATGTTCCTCACTCCTTGCTGTTTGTTTTTTTTTTTTTTTTTATAGAGGCTAAGTAAATAAATAAGTGAATATAGTAATCACTCAGAGTCACTTATGACAAGGGCTCTAGAAACACAGAGAAAAACATACACATTCAATTGATTTTTTTCTGTTTATGTCAGTTTTTGTGCCAGTGTTTTGATAGTCCTTTCACTTTTTTGACTAAGATGCCTCTACAAAGTAAGAAGAAAAAAGAAAAAAAAAAGTATTCTTTCCCCAAATAGCAGGATTTTCCTGTATTTTAAAATGTTAACGCTTGCAAATACAAAATTCACTCTATATAAATTGCCTATATAGAAATCACTTGACCTCTGAGATTATCTCAACGTGTAGTATTTCCTCAGGGGAAACATTGCTCTGCTAAGTATTAGTGGCTAAAATGGGGAGTTTCTGGTGTGAAGCAATTATATTTACTGTGAGTACTATAAGCATCTATCATGGTAGTTTGCCTGTAGTAACTGCCCAGTGAATAAATAATTGATGATTTCCCATATGGTTAATAATTCAATTATTATGAATTATTTTCCCTAACAAAATGCCACAAAGTAAATGAAAAATGATTTAAAAGATTTCAAACCTTCAAGAACTATAAGAATGAGAAATAACATGATTTAAAGGAATCTACAAAATACTGAAAACTAAGGAAAGCAGACGGTTAAGTGATAACTAACTAGTTTGAGCCCTAAAATTGTGAAAATTTAAAACTGATCAAGCTGTTTCATACCACAGAATACTGGAGAAGTGAGATGACAGTATGGGCCCAAAAGGGGAAAAATGAATGTTTGTAAAAAAAAAAAAAAAAAGAAAGAAAGAAAACACGCAATTATGTATATGTTTATAATCTTGCTATGATTTGGCCAGTAAGATTTATAAGCAAAGTGTCATTTGTGTTTACTGGGTTATGTCTCTAAAGAGAAGATGAATTCATGAAAAGATGTTCAACACTGCTAATTACTAGAAAAGAAGAGGGTTTTAAATAAGAAAGCTTAGAGGATTTTGAAAGTATAGACTTGAATAGTGATACATTCATTCCAATGGATATTACTGCAAATCAACTATATGCTAGACATTAATTTTAACACTCCTGGAATTAAACTGACCTTTAGAAGGAAAGTTAACACAGACGGGATATGATCATTATTGTTTATATATTTATATATATATATTTAAGGTGAATGTAGAAATAAAATATTCATATAATGTAAAAAGTTGAAAAAATGAAACTGAATCTCAGCTAAGAGCAAATGTCAGAGATGTTAAAAGTTGTCAATAATTTCATGGCAGCAGCAATCTGACAAAAGTTGATAGGGACTGAGAAAGTGAAAGTCACTCAGTTGTATGACCCCACGGACTACAGAAGTCCATGGAGTTCTCCAGGCCAGAATACTGGAGTGGGTAGCCTTTCCCCTCTTCAGGGGATCTTCCCAACCTAGGGATCAAGCCCAGGTCTCCTGAATTGCAAGCAGATTCTTTACCAGCTGAGCCACAAGGGAAGCCCAGGGATTACAAGCAATTTTTTTTTTTTTTCTTCTTCCTGATAGAATGGAGAGGAATGAACTTTTTACAAGCTCCCCTGTCTTTTGATCCTTATCTTTTGACACTGCATCACAAAAAGAAATTAAAGGCATCAAATGACCTTTCTAAGAGCATCCAAATTATATCTTAGCATACCTATGTCCTGAGATTTTTTGCATCTGAAGAAGACAGATGGCAACATTTAGCAGAGTTCTTAACACCAACATGGCTGTTATCTTTATTGGCTCACCATTGCGTCCAAATTCATCAACAGAGATTCTGTCAGCATGGGAAATTTTTAAGAATGTCTCTATTTTGTAAATGACTTCATAGAGAAAGGTTTAGATTTGGTGCATTAAGAAAAACAAGAAGGATCCAGTGTAAAGCAATGTAGTTTATGGTACAAGTTCCTATATGACCACTAAACAGTAATGTTACCTTAAGTATCATTTTATTTAAGTGAATGAATATTCACTTCAATTCACTGTAAAGAAGAAAGTGGTTTTGATTTCATTGTTCTTTTAAGTAGCAAGAATTTTGCACACATTATTTATCTACAAAAAAACCCAATATATATAATAGAAACATCATCTATATGGAATGCATATTGATATATACTATTATATGTCCAGTGTTATAAATATGGATTAAATATTCTCAATATTTTGCATATCATCTAAACTCAAAACCTGAGGATACTAAGATTTGCTTTAGATTCACATTAGCAATTTTATGGTAACTATGATAGGTAAAGAAGGGTTTCAAAGACATTTATAGTAACTTCAGTCAACCAATCATGTCTGACTCTCTGAGACTCCATGGACTACAGCACACCAGGCTTCCCTGTCCATCACCAACTCCCAGAGCTTGCTCAAATTCATATTCATCGAGTCTGTGATGCAATCCAACCTTCTCATCCTCTGTCGTCCCCTTCTCCCCCTGCCTTCAATCTTCCACAGCATCAGGGTCTTTTCCAATGAGTCCGTTCTTTACATCAAGAGGCCAGAGTATTGGAGTTTCAGCTTCAGCACCAGTCTTTCCAATGAATATTCGGAACTGATTTCCTTTAGGATGGACTGGTTGAATCCCCTTGTAGTCCAACGGACTCTCAGGAGTCTTCTACAGCACCACAATTCAAAAACATCAATTCTTCCATGATCAGCTTTCTTTATAGTCCAACTCTCACATCCATACATAACTACTGGAAAAAACATAGCTTTTTTGATGGAAGTTGGACATGGTAGAATGGAAATCAGAGTCATTAGTTCTCCTTGCATCTTATTAAGTTCTAAATGCATAGTCAGTTACCCAACTGTATCTTGGTTCATTAAGGCTGCTATTACAAACTAGTGCAGATTGACCAACTTAACAAAAACAGACATTTATTTCTCACAGTTCTGGAGACTGGAAGTCAGAGATCAAGAAGCCAGCACAGTAAAATGAGGGTTCTCTTCCATGTGAAGAGAAAAGAAAGCCTTCTTCAGTGATCAATGCAAAGAAATAGAGGAAAATAACAGAATGGGAAAGATTAGAGTTCACTTCAAGAAAATTAGAGATACCAAGGCAACATTTCATGCAAAGATGGGCTCGATAAAGGACAGAAATGGTGTGGACCTAACAGAAGCAGAAGATATTAAGAAGAGATGGCAAGAATACACAGAAGTACTGTACAAAAAGGATCTTCATGACACAGATAATCACGATGGTGTGATCACTCATCTAGAGCTAGACATCCTGGAATGTGAAGTCAAGTAGGCCTTAAAAATCATCACTATGAACAAAGCTAGTGGAGGTGATGGAATTTCAGTAGAGCCATTTCAAATCCTGAAAGATGATGCTGTGAAAGTGCTGCACTCAATATGCCAGGAAATTTGGAAAACTCAGCAGTGGCCACAGGACTGGAAAAAGTCAGTTTTCATTCCAATCCCAAAGAAAGGCAATGCCAAAGAATGCTCAAACTACTGCACAATTGCACTCATCTCACATGCTAGTAAAGTAATGCTCAAAATTCTCCAAGCCAGGCTTTAGCAATACATGAACTGTGAACTTCCTGATGTTCAAGCTGGTTTTAGAAAAGGCAGAGGAACCAGAGATCAAATTGCCAACATCTGCTGGATCATGGAAAAAGCAAGGGAGTTCCAGGCTTTCTTATCTCTTCTTGCTATTCTTTGAAACTCTGCATTCAGATGCTTATATCTTTCCTTTTCTCCTTGGCTTTTCACTTCTCTTCTTTTCACAGCTATTTGTAAGGCTTCCCCAGACAGCCATTTTGCTTTTCTACATTTCTTTTCCATGGGGATGGTCTTGATCCCTGTCTCCTGTACAATGTCATGAACCTCATTCCATAATTCATCAGGCACTCTATCTATCAGATCTAGGCCCTTAAATCTATTTCTCAATTCCACTGTATGATCATAAGGGAGATCTTAAGAGTCCCTTGGACTGCAAGGAGATCCAACCAGTCCTTTCCGAAGATCAACCCTGGGATTTCTTTGGAAGGAATGATGCTAAAGCTGAAACTCCAGTACTTTGGCCACCTCATGCAAAGAGTTGACTCATATGAGAAGACTTTGATGCTGGGAGGGATTAGGGGCAGGAGAAGAAGGGAACGACCAAAGGTGAGATGGCTGGATGGCATCACTGACTCAATGGACGCGACTCTGAGTGAATTACAGGAGTTGGTGATGGACACGGAGGCCTGGCGTGCTGCAATTCATGGGGTTGCAAAGAGTTGGACACGACTGAGTGACTGAACTGAACTGAACTTCCATGTGACAGACTTTTCCTTCTGTTTTCACATAGCAGAAGGGGGCAAGGAACCTATCTTAGGCCTGTGCTATAAGGGCACTACTCTCATTCATGAGAGCTCCATCCTCATGACCCAATCACCTCCAAGAAGCCTAACTCCCCATGCCATGAAATTAGGTGTTAGGTTTAATGTTTACATTAATATGATGAAGATTAATGCTTAATGTTAATATAAATTTGTGGTGATACAAACATTCAGGCCATAGCAAATTAGAAATTTTAAAATGATAAGACTAAGCTATGGGGAATACTATAACTGATTAGTAAAAATGGAGCAAATTACTGAAAAAAAAAAAAAAAAAGAAGAAAATGTCAAGATTAATTAGGAGCAAAGAGGCAGAGAGAGTTGTCCCTAAACCAACTGCATTTTTCTCAGAAAATATTATCAGTGAAACTTTGACCTGAAAGTCCCAGAAGATTCACTGAACACTTTGCTTAGTTCTAAGTATGGAGAACAAAGAGCTTCAAAGCATTTCAAATTTGTACTCTGCTTGTAAGTGAAAATTATACTCACCTCTAAGTGTACCAAATGCCCAACATAGCTTCCCCAAAGACATGGAACATAATATAAATGGAGAAACCAGATTATAAGGTTATGAACCAAGCTCTATACAAACCAAGGCTCCAAGAAATTGAGTAATTCCTGTTGGTCCTAGAGAAATGCTGAGAAATTGTTAGAGATGTTTGAAGTATATTTAGTATTAGTATAGAAATCCTGTGTGAATTTTCAAAGTCAACATCCTCAAATAATTGTAGAGGTGAATGAAAGATTGATATAAATAATATACAGATTTAAATTTAAAATGAAATATTAAAAGTTGTAATCCACATTTGTAAAATATGGATAATTGCAGTAGCATTTTAAAAATCAAATAATAAAAATCAACCAAAAATATTCTCTAATATCCTCCTGAAATATTAATAGAAAATTTTCACAGAAATGTAAATTCATATGCTTCCATTCTATCAGTAAATATGTAATTAAAATTGATTTCAACATATTCAATTCATACACCAGCATATATAGCAAAGAAATGAAAAAGAGACATGCTAGAATAATTGATAGAATTAAGCTAAAGGATATTTTGAACTCTAAAACTGTAAGTAGTTTCAAGTCAGAGAGCTCTATAGTAAGAATATGTTGGTAATGACCACTTGTATATGTGTTTTGTTGGTTTATATGAGGTGTTTTTCTTGAATTTAAAATTGCTACCTTATTTATTATTCATAACTTTTCCAGGTGAATTCCAGCCTTTTACAAAATGTGGTGTCCTATGAAGTTTGCTGTTTTTAAGCTCAGACAGATTAAAAATGTTAACTGAGTCCATCACTGACTGTAATAGGGAATCAAACTGAGTACACAATGTCTTAAGGTCAAAAGTCAGATGATCCCATGAGAAATTTCAGAGAGAAAAGAAACGTTTTCTGTTTATGTTAACACTCTGGCTTATCACTGTGGGTTTTCTCGAAGTTTTAATAAAGCCGGTGTGTGAGTTACCTGTGTGAGTTACTGAAGCAAACAGTTTTTTTTTTTTTTTTTTATGATATGACATGATGATCTTTCTTGCAGTGTATCTGTGTTTACCATTTTTATGCCATTGTGACTCTATATATCCTTTATTTCATCACTCCCTTGGTGCTGCAGCTTATTGTTCAAGTTAAATAAAAACACTAGCAAAGAAACAAAGAAAGTGCTGTAATCTTCTGACCCTCAGGCTGACAGTTCCATATATTTTGAAGTAAATAAAGATACAGAATCAGGATTATGAAACAAGCATGCACTTCAAAGAGATGTTTCATAAATTTATTGCTTGACTGTGTCACGCAGCTGCCAAAGTTTTTGATGGACAAGGACATATATCGGGAGAATGAAACAAAGATAGTGGCTCACTGTAATTCAGAGATAATAACTACCAGAAGATACAATTGTTCTGAAAATGTGAGATTATTGGTTTCCTAGGGATTTATTAATTTGACGTATTCTTAATCCTTGCCTTCTGTCAAAGAAGAATATTGTCACTCAGATGATGGGGGTCTCACTCATTTTGTAAAGTGTTCAGATCATCTTTCTCATTTATATCTGAAATTCATCCAGCAGTTGAAAAAAGGTCCCTGCTGCACAGCAGTCAGTCACCTACAATGAATGTGAGAGCTCATGTCCAGGCTTCAAATGTCACCACATTGCCATCTTACTGTGAATGACTGAAATTTACTTCCCGTTGTTAGTGGTGCTGAAAATTGCCATGGATTTCTACAGTTTATAATGTATTGTCTAAACTGAAAACATTTCCCAGATTGAATTGACCTTTTAGAAAACAGCGCTTTCATCCTCAAAATGCAGGACTGTTGCAATATTTTATTCAAAAAGGTTATTTAGTTATAAAACTTGGGGAAAAGAGTAAGGAATTAGAACTGAGTCTATCTCTCCATATAATGCATTGCTGTCAAAAAGTACAAAACAATGACCACTGAAGATGATTCAAATGCTTCTGAGAATAGTGTACTGTGAAAACCACATCTTTCCTGTCTGGATAGAAAGAAGCAACCCTAGAAGTGAATGCCTGTTTTATCCTGTACTTTTAATTAGCCTGTCATTTTGTTCAAAGAGGGAGGGGAACATTGTCAAGTCTGTTAAATTCCTCTGAAGAAAATATAAGAATTAGAGAAAATGTATCCGTAGAACACTGTATTTCTTCTTCACCGTAATGTTTGTATTTTGGGGGATGGATAAAAGGCATAATACAAAAACAGAGGGAGAAATATTAAGGATGTATCAAATCCAATGGTTTCATTAGGTCAACAAATAAGTAAAGGGAAAAAAATGAAAATTGATCAGCCCAAGTAATTCTAATGAATTTGATTTTACATGGTTCTACCACAAATATGGTTCACGAGGCTAGAAGGAAAAAAAAAAAATCATCCCAAAACACAGAGAAACAACTTGATAAAATATAACCAAATTGAAAAGCTACTCCTATTCTCTGTTTTTCCCTATCTTTTCTCCAAACACTTGGATGTTGTCCATGATGAGAGAATAAATAGAATATCTCCTGAGTCAAATATTTGGAATAGCAAACTTTCAAGAAACATTGCAAAGTATTTTAAATGCACTAAATACTAAAATGAAGTTATATTTTCTTTAAAAAAATGCCTTTTGATATTCAAAAGACACTTGAGAACTTCTTAGTATTTTAGTATCATTCTTATAAACACAATTATCTTTGAATCATCATAATGCTAAAGTCCACTGCATTTTATTAGTTTCCATTTCATTCTTTCTGAAAGAAAGAAAATATTCCTTTTCCTGAGCCTTTGGATTGTTTTTCCTTCAATGCTATGCCCTGCAATTTCATGGATGCATCTGTGTCTATTGGAACTCTGGCTGTTAACCCCATAGAGGCAGGGACATATTTTCCTATTAGATTTGGTTTCAAAAGCACAGAGCAAGTGGACTCAGATAAAAACTGACAATGGTGAAGTTGATGACAATGACTGTGCTTGTAATTTCAATAAAAATTTCATAAAAGAGCATCTTGAAAAAGTGAAAGTTTAGTCACTCAGTCGTGTCCAACTCTTTGCGGCCCCATGGACTGTAGACTACCAGGATCCTCCATCCATGGGATTTTCCAGCAAGAGTATTGGAGTGGGTGGCCATTTCCTTCTCCAGAGGATCTTCCCGACCCAGGGATCGAACCCATGTCTCCCACATTGTAGGCAGACGCTTTACCCTCTGAGGGAAGTCCTTAAGATTAATATAATAGTGATACTTTACATAAATGAGATAATATCCTTTGGATTGTAGCCCGCCAAGTTCCTCTGTCAACGATATTTTCCAGGCAAGAATACTGAAGTGGGTTGCCATGCCCTCCTCCAGGGGATCTTCCTTGACCCAGGGATAGAAGCTGTGTCTCTTATGTCTCCTGCATTGGCAGGTGGGTTCTTTACCACTAGAACCACCTGAGAAGCCCAATTAATAAATAACTACTATTATAACTGTTGCTCCCTGAGTCCCACTCGACAAGCAGATTCTATAATGGCAAAGAATATGCCTGCCAATGTAGGAGATGCAAGAGAGGTAGAATCCTTGGGTCAGGAAGATCCCCTGGAGTAGGCAATGGCAACCTGCTCCAGCATTCCTGCCTGGAAAACCCCACGGACAGAAGAGCCTGGGAGGCTACAGTCCATGGGGCCACAGAGAGTTGCGCAATGGAGCAACTAAGCACTAACACACACACACACACACACACACACACACACTATTATAATTTCATATATGATATAGAACAGTATCAACTAAGGTTAAACTAATCTAACAAGCAATCATTTAAAGTTTTTTGGAACTACTTTTCAACCACATAAAAACCTAGCAGACTTATATGACTGATAATTTTTAGAGAACTCAGAGGCTACAGAGATCAGTTTCTATAGAAATCTCTGTATATTGGTCAGTGACTTCCATAAAATTACTAGAGATAGGAAAACAATACATGATTGAAAAGGATTTTTTTAACATGATTAAATATCTCTTACTCATAAATAAATAAATAAAATGTTTTTAAATACCCACTTTCTGCCTAAACACTATATTAAGTGTTTTAATACAAACTTTCATTGTATTCACATTAAACATTTTCAAAACATGATGAATATAGTAAAAAAATCTCATTTTAAGATCTTGCTTGTATACTATATTAATTTTATTTCAAGGGGTCATATCTTTTAATAGTTCTATGTGTTACTTATTTTTCACTTTGTTTACTCTCTTATGTTAAATATCTGAAGGTGTTAGAACTGTACACTTAAAGAAATTTGGCAAGAGAGATGTGTTAAAGAATAACATTTCATTGAAGTAAATGAACCAAAATATTAAAATTCGTAAATAAAAATATGATTTATAGTGATTTAATATCAACATAATGGGTATAATTAAGATAATTTTAGCGATCTAAAATGTAAAATTAATATACCAAGCAGTACATGATGCAAAGAGTTAAAATAATGGAAGTTATATTTAAGAAACATAAAACAAAAAACAGAGGATGTAAATTTCAGAAATAACTAATGACAATTAAATTATAGAAGAAATTTTCCTAGATCTGACATGGTGTATGAGATTTCACTACGGAAAGGCTATCCTGATCATTAAGTGTGAGTTGTTCAGGCATATCCCATTCTTTGCGACTCCAAGGACTGTAGCCCACCAGGCTCTTCCATCCATGAGATTTTCCAGACAAGAAAACTGGAATGGGTTGCCATTTTCTTATCCATGGATCTTCCTGGCCCAGGGTTCAGACCCAGGTCTCCTGCATTGCAGGCAGATTCTTTACCCCCTGGGCCAGACCAAACTCTAAGTAAAAGAATGTAAAAGGCATATCCAGATTGCAATATGCATCAAGAATGAAGCTCATTTTTTTTTTTTTTGAGAGGAAAAGAAGTGAAAAGAATCTGATAAATGAGAATATTCCCTCATGCAATGCTCGATTCTAGAAAGCAGAGCTGAAGTATCATTGAAGGTATAAAATAAGAAAATTAAACATAATTTTCTATATTCAGCCAAACTGGGATCAGTGTTTAAATAAAACCAAAATTGATGTAATTAATTTCCCTATAAGACTAATTTTCCTTACAACAAAAAAAATTTTAAGAAAAATTCAAGATAAAAATGTGAACTGTAATAAGCTTGCCAAGAGATATTAAGATACATTGAGTTAATTCTAAATTAAATTGATTCATAATTCAAATAACAAGGCTGTGGTGATTTAATCACTCAATCCTGTCCAACTCTTTGTGACCCCATGGACTGTAGCCCACCAGGCTCCTCTTTCCATGACATTTCCCAGGCAAGAATACTGGAGTGGGTAACCATACCCTTCTCCAGGGGAATCTTCCCCATCCAGTGATTGAAACTGCATCTCCTGCAATGCAGGTGCAAAGTAGTTGATGACGATCTAAATATAAAAGTCAAAGTGTTTGCAACAAGGGAAATGATTATTGAAAAACAGAACACTTTTGTCCTTTTGAGGGGAGGATACTCTCCTTGACTAATAACTAATAGCTAGGAAAAAATGAAGTTTTCAAATGTGTTTGGATAAATAAGGTTAAATATCAGTTACACAGTATGGGAGTATTAACACACAAAGTAAAATTAAAAAAAAAAGTTTGAAAACAAATATCTTGAGTATTTCTTAAAATACTCATAAAGTATTAAAATTTCTTAGGTTTGTTATTTTATTTCCATCTAAGAAATAAAGTTTATTAGATTATCTTTAATGAAAATTTGTTGGTGATAATCTCAGTCAGTGGTGAAGGAATTTTTGGTTATCTAAAAGCACCTACGTTTTACCTTTTTTTTTTTTTTTTAATATGAATCAGCAGCAATGTTTATTCAAGACAGAAATGTGAAGGAATTTGGCCTTGTTCCCTTCCCCCCTGGGAGGGATCCTACTGATGAGTGATCCAATAGAAATTTTTAAAAAGCCAGTAGGTGCATAAAAGGGCTTCCCAGCTGGCTCAGTAGTAAAGAATCCACCTGCCAATGAAGGAAGTACAAGAGATGTGGATTCAATGCTTGGGTAAGAAGGATCCCTTGGAGTAGAAAATGGCAACCTGTTCCAGTATTCTTGCCTGGAAAATTCCATGGACAGAGCAGCCTGGTGGACTACAGTCCATGGAGTCACAAAGAGCAGGATACAACTGAGCGACTGATCACATGCACACACAGACGTTCATAAAGATCACTCCCTTCACCTGGTCACAGCCAGGCCTGCAATGTGAAGCCTGCTGGCCTGGGGAATTCTCTGCAGGCAGCATGGACAATTAGGCTGAAGCCAGAGCAGAGCTTGCAGACCCTGGGGACCTGGGACTACTCAGGCCACTTGGCTTTCTGCTGTGGGTAGGTGTCTCTTGGCAGAAAGTCTAACCCTTAGATGGGTCAACCAGTTAATCCCCAGGAATGTTCAGTCCCTGCTCTGCAGATGACCCATTTTGCCAGGTTTCTATGTTCTGCCAGAATCTGAGAGATAGATTTGAAAAGAGACTTGATGAGTAATAGGATGCTCTGTTTCTTGCTGTTTGGTGCAAGGAGTGGCCTCAGATGCAAGAAGTAAAGCAGCCCCTGAACCTAGGACATGACCTCCAGGGACCAGGCGGCCTGTAATAGAGATGGGCTGGCTGGTGTTGGCAGGGAACTCGCTCTCTACTGAGTGCCCAAGTAGTGTGGGGCTGGAGACAATGCAAGATTACACAGGGGCATCTTGTTCACCATTTCATTTTCTGCCACTGTTTTCAGGGGATCCAGAAGAAAGTATCCTCTCACTTTGGGAGTGACAGTAACAGGTTATTGATGCAGCTCTCCTTTGCAACTGGGCCTGAAAGAATGATGTCCTTGGCTCAGTTGGGCTAGAACCTGTTGGTGAAGAGAAGTTCAGGTAGCTCAGTGGAAGTAGAAGTCCAGCAGCTCAGGGATGGCAATGACTTTCATCTCTTTCATTTCTACGGACACATCCTAGTTATTGTCATCAAAGACCATCATCAGTGATGAAGGTGGATGAACATTCTGGACATGGAGTAGACATCCACATTCTTCGTGCTCTCCAGCTCAATCTCCACCATACACTGAATCATGATTTGGGGCACCTGGGGCCTCTCCCTCAGTGACCACAGTGACCACGGCAGTGTTGACTTTGAACACTCATTTTTGTTTCGTAAACCATTTTTCTTTGAGTTCAACTCCTTCCTGTTGAACTTGTGAGAACTTCAGTCCCACTCATGGTTATGATCAGCTGCCACTCTTTGTCCTAGAAGGTTTGGGAATCCAGTTAGGGCTGACACTTTCCCATGACTCTTGTCTGTGCTGTTAGTGTCCTACTTTGTGATTTTTGTTTTGTTGTGACCCTTTTTCGAGCACAATATTGCCAGGGTCTGGGAGCATTCCAGTTCGATCTCAAGCATCTGGATCCAGATTGTTTAAGCTATGTCATGGTAGAGAACCTGGGTCTCCCGCATTGCAGGCAGACGCTTTGCCATCTGAGCCACCAGGGAATCCCCCTATAGAGACACATTTATGCTTTATTCATAGCATATTCAAAAGATATATTTGTAGAGATATAGAGATACAGATGTATTTCTCTTCGGCTCAGTGGTGAAAAATCCACCTGCGTTGCAGAAGCAACAGGACAGTTTGATCTTAAATTTGAGAAGATCCCCTGGAGGAGGGCATGGCAACCCACTCCAGTATATTTGCTTGGAGAATCCCACGGACAGAGGAACCAGGTGGGCTAAAATCCATGGGGTTGCAAAGAATCAGACATGACTGAAGCCACTTCACATGCACACATTGACACAGATATGGATATGGATATAGATATAGATAAATGATAGATAATTTAAATTAATATTTCTCTCAAAAGTTTGCAGATACTATTCTTTTGTGTTTAATTATTAATACTGTTATGAAGTATTGTTTGTTTTTATTACTATGTGGTAGTTTGTTTTCATTATTCTTTAGATGGCCAAACTTTTTTTCTCTCTTAAGATACATATATATTTGACCTTTTAATCTCAATTATTACCTACTCCATTTCTTTCTTTAGCTCTCTTTGACCTTGAGAAGACAGACATTTGTCTTTTTATTTTATTGTTTATACTTTTCAACTACTATTCCGTATCTTCTGTCTTTTTTTTTTTTTTTGCCCCTGTTCTGCATTCTGGCTACCTTCTCCAGATCTAGCTTTCATTTTATGAATTTCCTATAGAGTTTCCTAAATATTTACTGAGTTTTAAGTTCAATAATTGTATTTTAAAATGCAGACATCCTTGTTTGTTCTTATTCAGATGAAAGTGAAAGTGAAAGTTGCTCAGTTGTGTCCCACTCTTTGCGACCCCATGGATTATACAGTCCATGGAATTCTCCAGGCCAGAATACTGGAATGAGTAGCTTTTCCCTTTTCCAGGGGATCTTCCCAACCCAGGGATTGAACCCAGGTCTCCTGCATTGCAGGTGGATTCTTTACCAGCTAAGCCACAAGGGAAGCTTATTCAGATATTTCTGGTTAATTTTATTTTAATATATAAATCATTCAATGTGAAATATTTCAAATGTACATGCAACTAATGATTTTTAATACCTTACATTGCATACTAAAATAAATTCCAGCTGCATTTCAGATTAAAATTATGAAAAATAAAAAGAATAAACCTTTTAGAAGAAAGCAAGAGAATATCTAGTAACCTTGTAGTGTGTAAAGAATCTTAAACAGGTCACACATTCTACCACTAAATGTCAAATTACTGGACGATGTTAAAATTAGAGCATTATTCATAAAGTGGTAGGGTGAAAAAAGATCCTGTAACAAACTACTACAGATGAATGAAAAGATGCAGCACAATATAAAAGAGACAAGCATGTGTCTAAAGTGCATACCCAAATGATCTACAAACATGTGCTCAACTCTGTAAATCCTCAGGAAGATACTTCTGCTTATCTCTCTCTTTATCTGTCTGTCATCTCCTATCTCTATTTTTAAAGAAGCATTTTATTTCTAACTGTGATAGAGTAGTGCATTGCAAGCCAATGATCTCACAGAAAATAGCTAGAAATGTCACATAATCACAGAAATCATATTTTTGTAGATATAGAAAACTGGAAAAAATAGAAGACAAGGAATTAAAATTTCAATGAGGGCAAAATATTTTAGAATTGAACTTAAAATTTCCAGAGGCCTTTTAATAAGGGAATTTACCAATTCTATGTGTAGCTAGAAATCCCATGGACAGACGAGCCTGGTGGGCTACTGTCCACAGAGTCACAAAAGAATTAGACATGACTGAGTGACTAAGCAACAACAATAATGAGGCTGAATATCTAGGTGGGGCCTAGGCAGAATGAAAACCTGGATCAGAAAAAGTCAGCAGTTCTTCCAGTAGCTACACAAACATATAGCTGGTATTATTTTCAAGACATTTGGCAAATATCATACCTGCTCTGGGAAGAAGGCTGAAGGTAAGCTAACAAACAACCTGCTCAAAGGAGTGTAAAAATATTTAGAGGGCATGAGTGCTTGCAAAGTTAGCAATTGTAAGCTATGAAAGTCTGAGCCCTAGAAGCAGGAGACTTGCAGAAGTCAACTCAGTTCAGTTCAGTTCAGTCGCTCAGTCATGTCTGACTCTGTGACCCCATGCATCACAGCACGCCCGGCCTCCTGGTCCATCACCAACTCCCAGAGTTCACTCAAACTCATGTTCATCAAGTCAGTGATGCCATCCAGCCATCTCATCCTCTGTCGTCCCCTTCTCCTCCTGCCCTCAATCCCTCCAAGCATCAGGGTCTTTTCCGATGAGTCAACTCTTCACATGAGGTGGCCAAAGCATTGGAGTTTCAGCTTCAGCATCAGTCCCTCCAATGAACACCCAGGACTGATCTCCTATAGGATGGACTGGTTGGATCTCCTTGCAGTCCAAGGGACTCTCAAGAGTCTTCTCCAATACCACAGTTTAAAAGCATCAATTCTTTGGTACTCAGCTTTCTTTATAGTCCAAATCTAACATCCATACATGACCATTGGAAAAACCATAGCCTTGACTAGATGGACCTTTGATGGCAAAGTAATATCTCTGCTTTTCAATATACTATCCAGGTTGGTCATCACTTTCCTTCCAAGGAGTAAGCGTCTTTTAATTTCATGGCTGCAATCACCATCTGCAGGGGAAACACTTAATCTTCATAAACAAGTATAATTACATATGTTTATATGTATATCCATGTAAATATAGTGCAACAACCCCTCCAACATATTGCTAAAAGTGAAGAATACATATTTCATATTTATAGAATAAGGAATTACATTAGTGTTAGTCACTCAGTTGTGCCCGACTCTTTGTGATCTCATGGACTGCAGTCCACCAGGCTCCTCTGTCCATGAGATTTTCCAGGCAAGGATACTGGAGTGGGTTGCCATTTCCTTATCCAGGGGGTCTTCCTCCTGCACTACAGGCAGATTCTTTACCAACTGAGCTACAAGGGAAGCCCCAAGGAATTACATTATTTGGAGACTATTCAAATGACCAGAATAAGTCTCCTTGAAGGCTGAGGGGCAATACAAATTTTATGTCAAGTTAATTCATGTTATTGAGAAATGCTTTTTATAAAATTTCAATAATGGTAAAATTTGATTAAAGCTTATTATGTCTCTGTATCATCATAAATTCTCTTTTTTGACATATCTTTCTATCTCTCACACACATTCACATACATTTCATATTCATACAAAAAAAGTGAGGTAGTTTTTTTAATTTTTATTGTCTCCATTTTTCCTCACAAAAATGAGTCACAAGTATGTAGGAAAATGACCCAAGTTCACAGAACATAGTATAATGGGAATTTAAATCCAGATAGTCTGGGTCCAAAATAAAGCAAGTCCTTAACTTTAATATAATACTATTTTTGCCTTCTGAATAAATATTTAAAATGTTAAAGAATTTGAAAGTTAACTATGCTTCTACACATTTTAAAAGGTAGACAATCAGGGTGAGTAAAATTATTTTAGTGTAAAATTAAATGTAACTCTAAAAAGACTGATTTTTTTATTCCCTTCTCAATTCAGCTAAATGCAAAAGATAATTTCTATTCCTTCCCAGTGTTGTCTTTTTTTAGATATAGGGAACACAGAATTAAAGATTTGACTGCAAGGAGAAAATTACAGAGAACGGTTATATTGTTGGCATAACACTTGATCTATAACTAATTTTATTGGTGAAGTAAAATTTTAAAACATTTCTCAATGTCCCTCAAAATTTTGTTTCTCCAAAGAGTAGCCGTCTTGGTAAATGCTTTTCAAGAGAATTTAGTGTCCACTGAAATAAAGCATTAAAACCAGCCACATCTTCTACAATAAAATGTTTTTCTCTTAGCCTTTTCCTATATTGGGAATTCATTTGAAACTGAACAACATAAAATATAATATTAAATGTTGTAGTGCTGAATGCAGAAAGAAAAAGAGATTAAAATGTTCTCTTATAAGATCATTTAAAAGATCTCATATGACCATAAACAAAAGATCATTTTGTCTCTTGTCATGGAAGAGACGAGATACCTAAAATTGTTCTCCAATTCTCCCTCATTCTATTTTATTCCTGTGCTCATCTTCTGAAGTCCGTCCCTATTTCTGGATACAGTAAGGAAATTCAGGACACAATTTTCAGAGGATATGATAGGTTTTTCAAAAGGTAGTTTTCTTGATTGTGTTCATTATTTCTTCTCTGCTTAATCATGGCCTTTCTTATATCCCTTTCATACATGCCTGCCTAAATAGATTTTCACTATGAACCCTTTCAAACTATTTCCTAAATGAGTAAAATCACATAGTGAGACATAATTGAATCCAAAACAACACTTCAGAAATAGAAAAGCACATCAGAGAACACCATTAATTAACTCTTTCATGCCATTAGTTACCCTGTCAGTGCTGAAGTGTGCCAAATATCATAATCATCTACTCATTTTTCCTTTAGGGATTTGAAAACCAGACAAGTGCTAGTAAATTGAAAGGAAAACAAATTGATGATGATGAAGTACAGCACTAAAAAATGATGGAGAGTGTTAAACATCTAAAAGACAGCTTTTACTTTATTCCACACACACACAAAAAAAAAAAGAATTTAAAGTGAAAATTCTAGTGTTAGAATTACACGTGACATCCCTTTTATTTCAGAAGATGGTACCACATGCTATATGCGTTCACTGTTTATATTCAAAAAATCTTTTTTCTATATGTCTTTAAAAAACATCTTTGCTATGCATACTGTTTTGGATTTAAATGCTTTTTGAGTATCTTTGCTCTGAACAATTTTAAAGCTTTCTGAGAGCAGGGAAAATGGTCTGTGCATTTGTGATTGTCCTCAGAACTCTGGACAATGCTTTGCTATCAAGATGCTCAGTCACTGAGTGTGGGTCTGTTCATCTGCTTGTTTGAACAGACGCACTGCATCTATTTTGCCTTTCATAGCCTCAAAGTCTTGTAACTGACCTAGATCCTTTATGGTTCGCGGGATTTAAATTCCTAATACATTGTTTCATAAACAGAGGATGAAAAAGCTTTCATATATTCTAGAACAATGTGTGTACATGTTAAACGGCCCACTCCATATTCTTTTAGAGAAACATTTCTAAACTAATCTTTTTCAGCCAAGGTAAGGACTTGAATCCAGCACTAGGGATACAAATGAATCTAGACTGTAATGCTCTGTAGTTGCCATGAATTTCATTCCAGGCCAGATAATTGTTACTGCTATAGATAAAAGAGACACATCTGACCTGATTAAAAGTTTGTTATTGCAGAGAACATGTTTATAATACTGGCAAAAAGCAATTTGCATTATGTTGCCACATTTTAATATTTAAAAAATATCTTGTTGCAAAATTAAAAATAAGGAGATAACCACTATTGAATAATAATTGTGCCATCATCTTACAACCAGATCCAAATTTCTAAACCACAGTATTAAAAAGAAGGCTATTTTATAAAAAGCTTCTGTTGCGCATATCAAAGTAATACTTGATAAATGTGACAAATTTGCATTTCATAAAAGAGAGAAGAAAATGAAGAACCTTCAGTTGCTTTTCATTCATTCCATGTTGTTCTGAGAAAAACTGGCTCTTTATTTAGTTAGCATTATAGTTTACTCAGAAAAGAAAGATAGTACAAATAAAAATTACAAGAAAAAATTAGCAGTCAATAAATTTTATTATAAAGAAGAATTATTTCTGTTGTCTAGCTCTTTCATAATAAGACAGTCATTTTTTGATATCCACTGAAGATTGATTTTAAGACCCTGACCCCTGCCAGGGATATCAAAATCCATGGATGCTCAAGTCTCTTAAATAAAATGAGGTAATTTCATATAATCTATTGATAGCTTCCCATATATTTATCATCTTTAGATTACTTGTAATACCAAATTCAATGCAAATGTAACATAAATAGTTGCCAGCATACAGCAAATTCAAATTTTGCCTTTTGAAACTTTCTGGAATTTTTTTTAAAAATATTTTTGATTCACGGTTGATTAAATCCATGAACGTAGAACCTGAGGATATGGAGGGTCCACTGTATTTATGAGGCAGTAGTTTAATGAATAAAGGATGACAACATGCTTTCAAACTGAATGAAGAAGACTTTATCAGATCAAGAGGAACAAGTTCAAGATGTAACCTCAGCATAGATCAGATATAAAACCCTAAGGTTTACCGACCTTTCTTCATTCCTTTAAAACAAAAATACAGCAATTAATTCCTGGACTGAGTCCCAGCCAATCTCTTCCCTTGCGTAACTCTAACAAAATTACTCCTTGATGATTTTACTTCCATCAAATTAAATACTTTCTATCCTTTCCTGTTTCAAAGATCATTACAGCATCTCCATTAGACTTAAAAAAAACTAAGTTAAACTGATCAAATGTTTGTCAAACTCTTATTTTTCCCTTATTAAAATTGTAAACCCAGTGATTCTAAGGAGAAAAAAAATGCTATTCATATTTTGACAGACCAACATTAATAGGGCATATTAGTATAATTCATATTAGTATAATTTTACTACTTGGACCAAATAGTTTGTCAATCTCATATCATCTATGTTGCTTTGAATAAGCTTTCCTGTCTAATTTCTTTTCTTGTATCTGTGGTTAGACTGAAATTTTGAATTCATCATTCTTTGCTAAATTTGTGTCTGTCTTCTCTCCTTCCTTTTAACTCCCTCCATGGTGTAGGAATTCTGACCATGAATTATTTAGTGTCCATTATGCTGAATCTCAAAGCTTCAAGTGTCAGGTAGAGGTGTATAGCAATAGACAGTCAAATAATAAGATTATAATAATGTACAATT
Source organism: Capricornis sumatraensis (assembly GCF_032405125.1). Classification (NCBI taxonomy): domain Eukaryota; kingdom Metazoa; phylum Chordata; class Mammalia; order Artiodactyla; family Bovidae; genus Capricornis; species Capricornis sumatraensis. The sequence goes on from NC_091080.1 coordinate 18,711,225, forward strand.
TAAATACTAAGACAATATTTGAACACAAAATGATATGATTTTGATCTACATAAACCATGATTCTACATTTTCCAAATCATTTACCTGTGTTTATTTGCAAATTAGCAAAAACTTTGTTATTGGGTTATTGTTTTTTTTCCTTAATTACTCAATATACAGTTTTATGCAAATATTATTTTAAAATTTATATATAACTTAGTTGATGTACTATATTAATTTATATAAGTGAAGTGACTTTATAAAAATATCACATTTAAAAATAAATTTGTATGTCATAATTAACAGATTTCTCCTGCAGTTTACCTACATCTTTACAATTAAATAATTGAGATATTATACCTTCATATAATATTTTAAAATTGAATAAATGGAGGTTGTACTTCACCTCCCTCTCTTACTTCAACATGCTCTCTACCAGCCTGTTTTCTGACCTGTGGAATAAGCAAGATAAAATGACAGTTCCCTCTGGAGTGTATCAAAACACGCCAGAGCAATAAAAACTATGATAGCAGAGATTAAGGTTTCTGACCCCAATTGTGGCATTTCAGCTTTTTAGAGAGCCTGGCCTCTCTATCTCTGCTCAGTGCACAGGGTGTTTCACAAACATTTTGAAACTAAGAAATCTCTCTTTCAGAATGGAGCTCTTGGGATGATTTAAATCTCTTAACCCCCTGGCAAATTTATCCATCCTGGAGGATTAATTGACCATTCAGCCGATAAACTTTTGAAGACTTGAAGGGAAATTTACAGATGTCCACAAAGGACACAAGGGGGGGAGGGGCATGTTAAAAGGACAAACACGAGTTTTTATTTAAAAGAGGTTACAACTGAATCATGGAAATAAATGACACATGTAATTAGAATTGATGTGACCCTTAAAAGAACAAACTGACTGTTGACATAGACATTTATTTCCTAGTCGGTTTATGTCATTATGTTAGGTTCAAAAGTGGATTAGCCTTCCTTCATGGATCCTTGCATATTAAAGATAAGAAACAATATAGAGGAAACAATACAGTGTAGGATAGAACCATGTATAGGATAGAATATAGTCAATGTTTATAAAAAAGTGCAAATCAACGTCATGGAAAATTACAAGGGAAAGCGGCTACCTTCAAGAAAAACAATCAAGTAAGACTTCCTAGGGAGAGTAAGACTCAGGTAAACTTTGAAGAACTGACAAAACCTAATTGTGGCAAGTGTGTAAAGAATAGAAGATCCACAGAAAGAAAAGCTGAATTTGATGGCGATATTGATGCCATGAATATCTAAAGGTTTTAAATTAATTCTACAGAACAAGGTTTCCAAAATTACTGGGTAGAACATCAATGTCCATTGAGATATATAAAGATACTGTGTTAGAAAGAAATAAAAGGTTTTCTGGAGGAATTACATTAAAAAAAATCATAACTCTAGAGATCTAGAGATCTACAGTACTGGTGGTTATGGAGTAGAGACTATTATGATCACTGCCACCCCTGCCTCCACTGCTGCTATTATCAATAAGTAGAAGTGAGACCAATGAGATGTGAGAACGAGGTGCTCTGGGTTTATACAGTCAATAAGGAGATTGATTGGTGCTATATCTCGAAAAGGTAACCAGCAGTGTTTTAGATGAAAAGAGAATAGATAGGTGTTTCTAAAATAGAAGACTGATCACGTCACTTCTCTAATTATCAATATTTTGCAATGGCTTCTCAACTCACTTAGAGGAAAACCCAAAACCCTTATTTTGAGCTTTGAGACCTTTGGTCTAATCTCTACTTTCTCTTTATTTTTAATCCCCTTGTCTCCCCCCGCAACCCTCCATCACATTGTCTTCTCTCTCAAATTCTGTTCCACACGCATCATTCTTTTCCCACACAGGGAATCTTTACCCTCTGCCTTCCTATTCCAGTTTCAGGGGACACTGTTTCCCAGATTTATATACAGTTTTCTCCCCCAGGTTCCCTGTTCCTTCAAGTATCTGCTCTAATTCGCTTTCACTCTCTTGAACAATACCATTCTTACTTTCTTCTCATTACATGAGGCTGTCCAGGTTTCCCAGCCCCACTTATTGAAGAGACTATTTTCTCCATTGTGTATGCTGGCCTCCTTTGTTAGAGATTACTTGACCATAGGTGCATGGGGTTACTTTTGAAATGAAGTTCATTTATATCTAGTATGTATCACATATTTGAAAGCAGACTCAGAATAGTAAAATGATCACAAAACATATAAATAAAAATTGACCTCGAATTAATTTTTTTTTAGAATTTGAATACGTTTCACTCTTTTTTCATCTACTTCCTATGATATTTTAGTTTTTGAATTGACAACTTTTCCCTGTGTGAGGTCCATCTTTGTCCTTTAACTTTTCAAAACTTCAGCATCTCCATTTCTTACTGCATTTTACACCACACTTAAAATGACTATTCATGTTATTTCTTTCTTCACAGGTCTCTAACAACTTCCTACTTTGCTTTGATCCAAAAATAAATGTTAGATTATGACCTTTAAATGTTTACTCCAAATGGTCATTTCTTCCTATTATTTACCATCTAAGTTTATGACCCTTTGAACATAGCTCCACAAAGCTCTGCAGCTCAGAATCAGTGGATCTCAAAGTGTGAAAGGGGTTTAAATAAAAAGTGTAAATTAACATAACCTGGAGAATATTTTTCAAATGCCTGTCCCATTTCCTTAACAGATGTTCCTATTCCTGGAACTCCAAGCATGAGAATTTTTTAAACCTCTTCAGTGATCTGGATACACCTCTCACTTCTTACTTCATAGCTAAAAGCGACCATTCAAGACCAATTTTTTCATAATTTTCTACTTTATATTATCAGTTTCTAGCTTGATGCCTATGCATTAAGTACAACTATAAATCATGCCTTTTCCCACTTGACAGGAAATAAACAGAAAAAAAAAACTAAGTTCTTGTCTGTGAGAATTTAAATTTTATTAATGGACGTGTTAGAAGTAGACTTGAGTCTAAGAAGAATGCTATATGTGCAGTTTCTTAGGGAAGGGTTATTTTTCCAGGTAGACTTTGGAAAGACATAGCATGAGCAAAATACATTTAAGAAACTTTTCCACCATTCTTTTGTCTAATAAGATATAGCCTCATGGGATTTGAGGCTCCATGATTTCCCACATTCTAAATGTTTTCATGTTGAAACATAGTTAATAAATGCACCTCTTTTTATGCTCCAATGTATTGACTCCCAACTCAGTAAGAAGCACAGCTCTCTGCTAACTACCCAGTTGCACACATTATCTTTCATAATCTTTCTTGCCTTTAGATCTTTTTACCTGTTTTTATCTGACTTAATTGACCTCCACTCACCTGGTCTCCTGCAAAATTTAGCAAAAGTTTTCCCTTTTCAGTAACTGTTCTCTGTTCTCTACAACTTTGCCTTGAAAATCTGTGTCTTAAGCTCTCACAGCATCACATTATTTACTCAACTACAGAAAGCATATAATGTGGTGCAATCATCAGTTTGCTTATCTACCTTATTGCTATCCCCAATAGTCATTTGGGGATTTCCTACTTGAAGATAAGAGATTATTTTTTATTATATTTGAAACTTCTTTTCACTGCTCAGGGCATAGTAGTTTCAATGGCAGGTATAGGTTTTAAAAAGGAGAGTTAAGTAACCATGGTTTAAAAATCAAGCTAGAAAACTAAGGGTAGTGGGAAACTTGATGAAGGGAATTGGAGGAAATTAGAACCACTAATAAGTTGAATGAAAATGTAGAAGAGACATATTTTCTCTGATGTAGCCATCTGCTCTGGTAAAGGAACTGGGAATATTCCTAAATAATGTTTTTACGCATATGAAAATAAAATACTCAAATAACAAAATTTTAGTGTGCATTCTCAATGTCTGCTTAGCTATAATTTAATTTTAGCTCTTCGGTCAGTAGCTGAATGGTTTTCCTTGGTATAGCATAATGCACATATATGATCATTTAAGTTTATTCAATGTTTATTGAGAAAATTGTATACAATTAATTTTGAGAGTGCTTGCCTTCTGATGAATATTTTTCTTTTTTATGTTATAAGAAGATCTAGATCATGTCTGTTAGAAACAAGGATATAAAGAAATCCAAATTACCTGAGATAAAATATCTCAAAAAGTAAAATATATGTTTTTCACTTAGTTTAGGAAATAAAACAAGATTAATGAAGCATGAGTGTCCATCATCCTGAGTGTCTTTGAAGGATGATGGGCCAATTTTGCCCTGTGTGTGAATGTCATTAGGCCTAGTATTTGTTTCTTAACATTTTCTCTCTGATTAGTTTTGGTTTCCCACTTAATAATATTATTACAACCTATTACAACATATGAGTGTAATTAGCTTTGTCTTACTATGACATCTAATTTGATATGTAGAATAAATAAAATTTTATTTATTTTATCAGAGTAAAAGAGGTATAATAAAGAGCCTCCCCTGTCAGCAAGCTCTGTCCCAAGAAAACACTGTGGATTAGCACTCACTTGGTTAAAGTCAATTACAGAGGCAGCAGCTTTAAATCCTGCAAGTGCCAAGCTCTAATAAAGGTCCTTCTTAGGTGTGATAATTATAAAATTAGATGAAAACATTTACTAAATTCACAGCAAATCCTTCATGAAATAGAAGATGCTGGAGCTGAAACATAGCCAGATTTGGTAACAGCATGCAAACAACCTTCAGAGTCAAAAATCATTCAAAAGTGTCTAATCCCATAACTGTACCAAAGCTGGCAGGCACTCACCACACAGAACATTAATCTGGGAGATTTAGAGGGAATTTTAAAGATAACCTTCTGTGCCAAATATGTTAACAGCAATATGTCTCTGGCTAAAAACACTGAATATTTAATAATCCATAGAAAAGATGGAGATACAAAATGTGAACAAGAGGAAATTTTCAACCCCAGAGTAATTATACAGTTTTCATTAGGCTTCCCTGTTTACATTGGTGGAATAGAATCCATGTAAGCACATGAACATAAAATCAGAATTGCTTCAGTTCAGATGCAATGAATTAGAAATACTCAGAAGGATGGATCACAGCCTGAAGATGTTTGATGTACAATGGCAAGAGCACAGTCTCAAGAAACGTTAACTTGAAGGTCAGTGTTGGTGAAATTCTCTGCTCCTGCATTCCAAGTTTCTCAGCAGTCCAGTGAGCTGAGTACTGTCCTAGCACCCTGCAAGCCAATGTAATGATTTTATGTGAAGCTTTCAACACTTACCTGTGTCTTCCAGTGAGCTCTGAATCACATCCTTAACTAAAATTCAGAAAAAGGATTTATAGAAAAGGGAAAATATACACTGAACAAAAATAAGTAACCAAGATACATTCAGTCTTGCCGAGAAATGTTCAAAGTGAAATTGACTTGTGACTCAAAGGGATAAATGTGTTCCTAAAATTGTATTATCCTTTAATATTTATCTATTCTTATATGAACTTGAAGCTCCAAATTTAAAATACCACTCAAGAAATGTGCAGAAGGAAAATCTAAGGACAATATAGCATTGGTCAGTGGTCCAAGAAAAAAGGCACTAATAGTCTTAGAAAATATCCTATGTTTTTTTCTAAATTTGGACAGAATACTCTCCCATTATAGAAGGTTGTTAGAAAGAACACACTTAAGCATGTCAGATTGATAGAAGCTATATCTTTGTCTTTAGCACTTCTTAATCTTCTAGTGCTTCCTGGAAGTGGACCAATGTGAGTCAGTGTGTCCCAAAAACATATAATAATAATATTTATATTTCATTAGGCTAACTTGTATTCACTGCTGTGCAATACAATCAGTTGTATATAAGGTTTTATTTCTGCCTCAGTGTCACTCTCTGCCTTTTAAGCCTGTAACTCTTGAGCCATTGCTTCAACCACATCTTAGTAAATATTTTCAATTATGTTTTCAATTTCTGTTTTTAAACCCACCTAGCAAGCCCAAAGCTGAAGCAATCCAACAGACTGATTTCTTTGTTCCTATACCTGGGCAGTTGAATTCAACTGGAGAATATCAAAATCCTCAGAAAATTGCCTCTATAAATTAAGGTTCTCTGAGCTCAATAGGGCCATTTACCTTGTTCACCAATTCTCTGTTCTAAGGTTTTTCTTCATTTTCCATAATATCTAATCAAACCATTTCTTATCTCCTTAACTGTCCTACCCTATTGCCTTCCTACTCATTCTCAGCAGAAAATCTTCTCTCTTACTTCCCAGAAATATAGACACACTCAGTTAAGAACTTTTTCAAATTACTGACACTCTGTTTATAAAAGTGAGAGTATATTGTAACTAACTTCTTTCTTTCACTATAATCAAAAATGACTCATCCTGAGTGATGCTATTAAATTTCTCATCCTGAGTGATGTTAACTCTTCCAATTCTTCTTTGGATCCCATGAAAACTACTTAAGAAATTTCACTTCAGTTATTAAAACTTATCCCTTTCTTTTCTATAATTTCTATCTTTTCCTACTTCAGTGTTGGAAAAATCATATCTATTCCATTTGTTCTTCCACATCAAGCCTTCTCCAGCTTTATTTCTGTCTCTATTACTTGGCATTTCCAAGTTTCATGGAAAAAAAAAAAAAAACAATTAGAAGTCCTTTCATCTGTTTCCTTGTTTCCCTTTTATTGTTCAGGCTATGGCAATGCCTGATCATGTCCTTTATTCATTCATTGAACAAGCTCTCAGCAAGATTGCTACTAAATTTTTATTGCTATAGCCAATAAGTAGTTCTCATATATTCTCTAGGGAACATTTAATATGGTAAACCATAACTTCCTCATTGAACCCCAGATTCCCAGAGCTTCCTCAGTGTTAAGCTCTCTCAGTTCTTCTTATCCTCTCTCCTTGATTGCCTCTTTTCAACTTCCATATAGATTTGTCTTGGCTGGGTGTTTGTGCTCAGTTGTGTCTGACTCAGCAACCCCATGGACTGTAGACTTTCAGGCCTCTCTGTCCATGGAACTTTCCAGGCAAGAATACTGGAAGGTTTTGCCCTTTCCTACTCCAGGGGATCTTCCCAACCCAGGTCTCAAACTTGCATCTCTTGCATATCCCACATTGGCAGGCAGATACTTTACACTTTAAACTCATTTATGCACAAGATATTATAACCTGTGTGCTGATGGCTCCTTTAACAGATGCTCTGAGTGCTTGTTACTCATTCAGATCACTTCACTTGCCCACACTGATACCATGGCTGTCTGCACACTAACATATGGGCTGCAGCGACTGGTGCACTAAGCGTGGCCGAGAGGAGCTACCCCACATCCGAGGTCAGGGGCAGAAGCTGGGAGGACCCCGTGCCCAAAGGGTGGCGGCCAAAAGGAATTACCCCACATCTGAGGTTAGGGGCAGTGGCCGAGAGCACCAGGCTGCGATGACGCAGGATCAGCCGAGAGAGCTACCCCACATCCGAGGTCAGGGCCGGCCGGAGGAGCCACCCTGTGTCCGAGGCCAGGGGCGACGGCCGGGAGGAGCAACCCCAGTCCAAGGAGCGGTGGCTGCAAGGGCACAGGAGGGTCTAGAGGAGCTATCCCACGTTGAAAGTCAGGAAAGGCAGCAGTGAGGAGATACCCTTCCTCCAAAGTAGGGAGTAGAAGCAGTGCTTTGCTGGAACACCCATGAAGAGATACCCCACACCCAACGTAAGAGAAACCCAAGTAAGATGGTAGATGTTGCAAGAGGGCATCAGAGGGCAGACACATTGAAACCATACTCACAAAAAACTAGTCAATCTAATCACACTAGGACCACAGCCTTGTCTAACTCAAAGAAACTAAGTCATGTCCACGGGGCAACCCAAGACAGGTGAGTCATCCCAAGATGGACGGGTCAAGGTGGAGAGGTCTGACAAAATGTGGTCCACTGGAGAAGGGAATAGCAAACCACTTCAGTGCTCTTTCCTTGAGAACCCCATGAACACTATGGAAAGGCAAAATGATAGGATACTGAAGGAGGAACTCCCCAGGTCAGTAGGTGCCAAACATGCTACTGGAGATCAGTGGAGAAACAACTCCAGAAAGAATGAAGGGATGCAGCCAAAGCAAAAACAATACCCAGCTGTGGATGACTGGTGATAGAAGCAAGGTCCGATGCTGTAAAGAGCAATATTGCATAGGAACCTGGAATGTCAGGTCCATGAATCAAGGCAAATTGGAAGTGGTTAAACAAGAGATGGCAAGAGTGAACATTGACATTCTAGGAATCAGCAAACTAAAATGGAGAGGAATGGGTGAATTTAACTCAGAAGACCATTATATCTACTACTGTGGGCAGGAATCCCTTAGAAGAAATGGAGTAGCCATCATGGTCAACAAAAGAGTCCGGAATGTACTACTTGGATGCAATCTCAAAAACGACAGAATGATCTCTGTTCATTTCAAAGGCAAACCATTCAGTATCACAGAAATCCAAGTCTATGCCCCAACCAGTAATGCTGAAGAAGCTGAAGCTGAACAGTTCTATGAAGACCTACAAGACCTTTTAGAACTAACACCCAAAAATGATGTCCTTTTCATTATAGGGGACTGGAATGCAAAAGTAGGAGTCAAGAAACACCTGGAGTAACAGGTAAATTTGGCCTTGGAATACGGAATGAAGCAGGGCAAAGACTAAGAGAGTTTTGCCAAGAAAAGGCACTGGTCATAGCAAACACCCTCTTCCAACAACACAAGAGAAGACTCCACACAGGGACATCACCATATGGTCAAAACTGAAATCAGATTGTTTCTATTCTTTGCAGTCAAACATGGAGAAGCTCTATACAGTCAACAAAAACAAGACCAGGAGCTGACTGTGGCTCAGATCATGAACTCCTTATTACCAAATTCAGACTGAAATTGAAGAAAGTAGGGAAAACCGCTAGACCATTCAGGTATGACCTAAATCAAATCCCTTATGATTATACAGTGGAAGTGAGAAATCGATTTAAGGGACTAGATCTGATAGATAGAGTGCCTGATGAATTATGGAATGAGGTTTGTGACATTGCTCAGGAGACATGGATCAAGACCATCCCCATGGAAAAGAAATGCAAAAAAGCAAAATGGCTGTCTGGGGAGGCCTTACAAAGAGCTGTGAAAAGAAGAGAGGCGGAAAACAAAGAAGAAAAGGAAAGATATAAGCATCTGAAGGCAGAGTTCCAAAGAATATCAAGAAGAGATAAGAAAGCCTTCTTCAGCAATTAATGCAAAGAAATAGAGGAAAAGAACAGAATGGGAAAGAGTAGAGATCTCTTTAAGAAAATTAGAGATACCAAGGGATCATTTCATGCAAAGATGGGCTCAATAAAGGACAGAAATGGTATGGACCTAACAGAAGCAGAAAATATTAAGAGAAGGTGGCAAGAATACACTGAAGAACTGTACAAGAAAGATCTTCAAGACCCAGATAATCATGATGATGTGATCACTAATCTAGAGCCAGACATCTTGGAATGTGAAGTCAAGTGGGCCTTAGAAGGCATCACTATGAACAAAGCTAGTGGAGGTGACAGAATTTCAGTTGAGCTATTTCCCATCCTGAAAGATGATGCTGTGAAATGCTGCACTCAATATGCCAGCAAATTTGGACAACTCAGCAGTGGCCACAGGACTGGAAAAGTTCAGTTTTAATTCCAGTCCCAAAGAAAGGCAATGCCAAAGAATGCTCAAACTACCACACAATTGCACTCATCTCACATGCTGGTAAAGTAATGCTCTCCAAGCCAGGCTTCAGCAATACGTGAACCATGAACTTCCTGATGTTCAAGCTGGTTTTAGAAAAGGCAGAGGAACCACAGATCAAATTGCCAAAACCTGCTGGATCATGGAAAAAGCAAGAGAGTTCCAGAAAAACACCTATTTCTGCTTTATTGACTATGCCAAAGCCTTTGACTGTGTGGATCACAATAAACTGTGGAAAATTCTGAAAGACATGGGAATACCAGACCACCTGACCTTCCTCTTGAGAAACCTATATGCAGGTCAGGAAGCAACAGTTAGAACTGGACATGGAACAACAGACTGGTTCCAAATAGGAAAAGGAGTCCGTCAAGGCTGTATATTGTCACCCTGCTTATTTAACTTCTATGCAGAGTACATCATGAGAACCACTGGACGGAAGAACACAGGCTGGAATCAAGATTGCCAGGAGAAATATCAATAACCTCAGATATGCAGATGACACCACCCTTATGGCAGAAAATGAAGAGGAACTAAAAAAGCCTCTTGATGAAAGTGAAAGAGGAGAGTGAAAAAGTTGGCTTAAAGCTCAACATTCAGAAAATGAAGATCATGGCATCCGGTCCCATCACTTCATGGGAAATAGATGGAGAAAGAGTGGAAACAGTGTCAGACTTTATTTCTTTGGGCTCCAAAATCACTACAGATGGTGATTACAGCCGTGAAATTAAAAGATGCTTACTCCTTGGAAGAAAGTTATGACCAACCTAGATAGCATATTCAAAAGCAGAGACATTACTTTGCCAACTAAGGTCCATCTAGTCAAGGCTATGGTGTTTCCAGTGGTCATGTATGGATGTGAGAGTTGGACTGTGAAGAAGACTGAGTTCCAAAGAATTGATGCTTTTGAACTGTGGTGTTGGAGAAGACTCTTGAGAATCCCTTGGACTGCAAGGAGATCCAACCAGTCCATTCTGAAGGAGATCAGCCCTGGGATTTCTTAGGAAGAAATGAGGCTGAAACTGAAACTCCTGTACTTTGGCCACCTCATGCGAGGAGTTGACTCATTGGAAAAGACCGTGATGCTGGGAGGGATTGGGGGCAGGAAGAGAACAGGACAACAGAGGATGAGATGGTGGGATGGCGTCATGGACTCGATGGACGTGAGTCTGAGTGAACTCCGGGTGTTGGTGATGGACAGTGAGGCCTGGCGTGCTGCGATTCATGAGGTCGCAAAGAGTCAGACACAACTGAGCAGCTGAACTGAACTGAAGATATTTAGATTCACTAACAATCAGAGATTATCATTTCATCGTGTCTCTCACATGCACACACACAAAATTCTTGTGAAAGTCTTCGAACTCTAAGTTTTTTCTGACAATATGGTTAGAGAGATATTTTGTAGTGTTTATCCTGTCTTTTCAGGGTTTGAGTGATAAGGAAAAGTTTCAATACTAAAGGCAAAAGTTTAAAATACAATAAAATACAGGAGAATGACCACCATATTATGTTAAGGAAGAAAACAAAATTACTAAGTACAAACATCTTTTTATAATACATGTAGCTGAAAAAAAGATTTGTATCTAGAATTTATTAAGACTTTTTGAATAAATAAGAAAATAGGCATAGCAGGGAAAATAGACTGACACTTTACAGGAAAAAATCCAAATTGTCTCAACATGCAAGAAGTTATGCAGTATCATGACATAAAAATGAAATACAAATTAAAACCCCAGTGAGATGTAAATTAATATCCAGTATGTTTTCAGAAGTTAAGATGTCTGACAACACCAAACATTGGCAAGAATATTAAGCAGTGGGATTCTCACACTGGCATTAGACACATTTTGACACCAGACATCTCTAGAAAAACCCTCACTCATGAACCCTAGAACATCTGTATAAGGGTGCTTTAAACTGCGCTGTGAATAGCAAGGGAATAAGAAAATCCTAAATGCTTTTAAAATTTAGAAGAGATAAATTGCAATGCACTCTTACAGAGACGTAATGCAACCATGAAATGAAGGAGATAGAACTCTGTTCATCAATATGGGTAATATTCAAAGTCATGCTATTAAAAAACTAAGTTACCTATGAAGCTTATATTTCAGAAACAGAAAGCAAATAAAGCTTTTTTGGGATATGCATGCATGTATGTGGATAGTAGAAAGAAAATCAAAAGAATATTTACACTACTAATTTAGCACTGTGACTAGTACTAAAGGGCTGTGTCACAAAAATTTTGGATTTGTTAGGACTGCATTGGACTTCAAACATACCAGTATGCTTCTGTTTCATAAGCTGGGTTATGAGTATATGAATTTTTTTCACATTTTATAAAATTCTCTAAATTACATAAAATTGTTAATTGTACTTTTAAAAAAATTTACAAAATTCATTGGTGAAAAAGGAGAAAAGAGATTACTCACTAATTAGAGAGGGTACAAGGGCCAGATGAATTTTTTGAAAGTTAGGAGAGGTCTTGAGGTAGACAGAATGATCCCTTAAAGATATCCAAGTTAAAATCCCTAACACCTATGAAATTTTTACCTCACAGGGCTAAGTTACTGCAGATGTGAGTGAGCTAAAGATGTAGAGATGAGACAATTTTCTGAATTATTCAGATGGGCTGAAGGTAGCTGCAGCATCATTAAAAGTAGAAGAAGGAAGCAAAACAGAGAGTCAGAGGAATATGTGAGTATGTATGTGTGTATGTGAGAAAGGCAGAGAGACACACGCATCTGTTGACTTTGATGATGGGGAAAGGGGTCATGTGCCAACGAATACATCAGTTCAGTTCAGTTCAAACCCTCAGTTGTGTCTGACTCTGTGACCTCATGGACTGCAAGCACACCGGCCTCCTTGTCCATCACCAACTCCCGGAGCTTACTCAAACTCATGTTCTTAGAGTTGGTGATGCCATCCAACCGTCTCATCCTCTGTTGTCTTCTCCTTCTGCCTTCAATCTTTCCCAGCATCAGCGTCTTTTCCATTGAGTCAGTCCTTCACATCCTGTGGCCAAAGCATTAGAGTTTCAGCTTCAGCATCTGTCCTTCCAAGGAATATTCAGGACTGATTTCCTTTAGGATGGACTGGTTGGATCTCCTTGCAGTCCAAGGGACTCTCAAGAGTCTTCTCCAACACCACAGTTCAAAAGCATCAATTCTTCAGTGCTCAGCTTTCTTTATAGTCCAACTCTCACATCCGTACATGACTATTGGAAAAATCATAGCTTACTATACAGACCTTTGTCAACAAAGTAATATCTCTGCTTTTTAATATGCTGTCTAGATTGGTCATAGCTTTCTTCCAAGGAGTAAGTGTCTTTTAACTTCATGGCTGCAGTCACCATCTGCAATGATTTTGGAATCAGGAATAAAGGCAGCCTCAAAACCTAGGAAAGAGAAGGAAACAGATTCTCCTCTAAAGCATTCTGAAGGAATAACATCCTGAAAACACCTTGGTTTTAGTTCAGTAAGACTCAGTTTGGACTTCTAACATCCAGGGCTCAAAGATAAAGCTGAGTGGTATTAAACCATTAAATCTGTAGTAATTGGTTAGGGAAGCGGTGAGAAACATTCATCTCTTTCTTTCTAAGTGACCTTCAGGAACTGCTGGAAAGTCAAAGAGAAGAAATTACAATGAATGCAGCTCACTGTTGCCTCCACTACTGCTACCATCACTGCTTAATTTTTTATTAACTTGTACAACGAAGTTTGCAAAAATTGACTACAGATATCCTTATTTAAATTCAATGAGAAATCCATGGTGTCAGAATCATCCTTTCCTATTGATAAATAAGGAAACTAAGGGGTCTTATGAGTTATGAGAATTATCAGTTGTTAAAAGCCACACTGCTTGCTAACTTCTATGTGAATAAAAAGTCCCTTCAATCATGCTAATGCTAAGGTGTTTCAAACATGTTTAACTCTTTGTGACCCTATGGACTGTAACCCATCAGGATCCTCTGTCAATGGGATTCTCCAGGCAAGAGTACTAGAGTGGGATTCCATGCCCTCCTCCAGTGAATCTTCCCAACACAGGGATCGAATCTGCAACCCTTATGCATCTCCTGCATTGGTAGTTGGGTTCTTTACCAATAACTCCATCTGGGAAGCCCTCACAAAATAAATTTTATTTGTGAAATCTGAAGAGATAAAGGTATGTGTTTAGTTGGTTAACCAATTAACTGTTTGTATTAAAATCATACATTATTATGCACACATTTTTGTTACAATTAACAAAGTTATGACTATAATAGTGTATACAAACATGTAATTGTATTAAAGAACATCTATCCAATTAGTCAACATTTAGAAAAACATTAATCACAGCTAAAAATTTTTCAGAAAGTGGACACCAGTCTTAAGAAAAGTTAACAATTAATTCTACAGGACTAATCTTCAAACTCAAATCATTATGCAAAAGGGAAAAGAACCAGTTTGAAATATTTCTTATTCAACCTAATTTAATGTAAATTTGGCTTATTTTAATTTAGTCATTTGCTCTAAATTTTATTCAAATAGAACTCTGTAGGAGGAGATGAAGTATAATCTAGACATCTGAAATATATTTCTCATTTTCCCATCAGATTCAATCACTGCAACATTTTTAGTTTGATCCTTATACAAGTGAAAATTTACTAAATTGACAAAGGGGTTATGAAGAAGGCTGAGCAAGTCAGAGAGAGAGAAAGAGAGGGAGACAGAGATGGAGAGAGGTCTCAAGAGGGTAAGCTTGGATTGATGGAAGGACAACACAGAACAACTGAAGAGAAAAAGTTAAGTTACCAGCGATCACTTCTCTATTGTAACATTTATTAGTTAGGTTTATTAAAACCTGTTAATCAATACTGAGGAAATGGTTTACAAATGCAGGACTCTAAAAAAATAAGATCAGAAAGAGATCAAAGAAAGCATTAAAAAGATTAAGTTTAAAATGGTGGATGGAGATCAACTCTTCATTTCACTCTTATTTAGAGTCAATTTAAGGTCCAATTTCAAATATACACAGAAACATGAATTAATTTTAATGGCATGTATGGAAAAAATTGCCTCAAAAACTCTAATGAAAAGATTCCAAGAAACTAGTTATGCTTATAATGCTTTTGTTGCTCTCATGCCTCAGAACTGGAATTATTTAATAAAAAAGAAAGAATTTGAAGCAAGGAAAGTTGAACCGGGACTAGCAGTTCTGGTGTACAAGTTTTGCTATACCATCAATCTTAACATTCAGCCAAGCAGTCAATGATCAGTTTTAAAAGCACAATATAATGTCATGTTTCTATAGCTTACACCTGTCAGAAACACAAATGATAAATTTACATGAAAGATACAGGTGGGGTTATTTAATAATAAGTACAGAAAATCGATGTTTGCTTGTATTTGCTTTTAAAGATGCTAGCAAATAGCTATAAACTTTTATTATTACAAAAATAGAATTGATCTAAATTCAACATATAAAAGTTCACATGCTCAGTGTTTACTCACTTATTCTAAGCTTGCTTTTTCCTTGCATATACTTGATTTAATACTTATGAATTTTCAAGTGGTCAGGATCAAATAAACATTGAAAAGTAAATAAGACACCGCTAATATGATAGATTTGTGACCTAGCAAAGAATCTGTGAGGGAAATGTGTGCTCACCAAGCAAGTGCATGTGTGTGTGTGTGTGTGTGTGTGTCCTCAGTTGTGTCTGACTCTTTGTGATCCCATGGAATGTAGCAGCCAGGCTCCTCTGTATAGTATGTATGATAGAAGTTAATTTATCAGTTCATGTTCCTGGATGCTATTATACTGAAACACTTCTAAATATAGTATGTTGCTCTTCAGTCACTAAATATGTCAGACTCTTTGTGACCTCATGGACTGCAGTGCACCAGGCTCCTCTGTCCTCCATAATCTCCCAGAGTTTGCTCAAACTCATGTCCATTGAGTCAGTGATGCCATCTAACCACACTTGCCCCCTTCTCCTCCTGTGCTCAGTCTTTTCCTGCATTAGGATCTTTTTCAATGAATCAGCTCCCCGCATGAGGTGGCCAAAATATTGGAGCTTCAGTTTCAGCATCCGTCTTTCTAATGAATATTCAGGGCTGATTTCCTTTAGGGTCAACTGGTTTGACCTCCTTGCAGTCCAAGGGACTCTCAAGAGTCTTCTCCAAGTATAGAACATGACATTTGAAAATTGCCCTTTTGGCACAGGCAAAATTGGTCTTGAGATTATTCTGTTTAGACCTCAAAAATGATTTTTACTTTCTTTTATTTCCGCTTTGCTGTTATACACATAATAGACCCTCTTACACCATTCCTCAGCATCCCCCGAATATAAATTCATCACATCTTGACTCCCAGCACCACTGAGATCAAAGATGTTATGAGAATCTTTTATTACATGTAATAATGTAGGGAGATGCTGGTCAAGAGTTTGAGAGAAAGCTGAATATAGGAAATAGGACAAAGCTTGAAGTTTAGGGATGTGCAGCTGATCTCAGAAATAATTTATAAAAACAATTGCTTTACATTTTTTTAAAATCAGCCATTTTGTTACAGCTGCATCAAAACAGCTGTTTCTCTTAGAGACAATCAGAAAACAGATGGCACTCTCATATGGTAATTAAAGAGTTTAAGGAAGGGGCTTTCACACATGTGTCATCAAGGCTAAGGGAAATAACACGGATTGTGGAACAATCCAGAAGCAAAGCTGTAACGAACACAGCTCAGAACCAAAAGTGTAGCTATAGCTTAGTTATGAACCCATTCCCTTAAAATACAAGGGGACTCACTTGAATCTTATAAAGGCCAATTTCTAGAAGCACAGAAAGTAGTGGATGGTGGTGAGGAGTGGATTTGGGATGGAAAATGAAAATATCGACCACAGTTCTCTTCACAAACCAGATAATCACAGTGGTATGATCACCCACCAACAGCCAGACATCCTGGAATATGTGAAGTCAAGTGGGTCTTAGGAAGCATCACTACAAACAAAGCAAGTGGAGGTTATTAAATTCCAGTTGAGCTATTTCAAAACCTAAAAGACGATGCTATGAAAGAGCTGCATTCAATATGCGAGCAAATTTGGAAAACTCAGCAATGGCCAAAGGACAGGAAAAGGTCAGTTTTCATTCCAATCCCAAAAATAGGCAATGCCAAAGAATCTACAGCACAATTGCACTCATCTCACACACTAGCAAAGTAATGCTCAAAATTCTCCAGGCCAGGCTTCAGCAGTACAGTTCAGTTCAGTTCAGTCGCTCAGTCGTGTCCAACTCTTTGCGACCCCATGAATCGCAGCATGCCAGGCCTCCCTGTCCATCACTATCTCCCAGAGTTCACTCAGACTCACGTCCATCGAGTCAGTGATGTCATCCAGCCATCTCATCCTCAGTAGTCCCCTTCTCTTCCTGCCCCCAATTCCTCCCAGCATCAAAATCTTTTCCAATGAGTCAACTCTTCGCATCAGGTGGCCAGAGTACTGAAGCTTCAGCTTTAGCATCATTCCTTCCAAAGAAATCCCAGAGTTGATCTCCTTCAGAATGGACTGGTTGGATCTCTTTGCAGTCCAAGGGACTCTCAAGAGACTTCTCCAACACCACAGTTCAAAGGCATCAATACTTCGGCTCTCAGCCTTCTTCACAGCCCAACTCTCACATCCATACATGACCACTGGAAAAACCATAGCCTTGACTAGACGGACCTTAGTCAGCAAAGTAATGTCTCTGCTTTTGAATATACTATGTAGGTTGGCCATAACTTTCCTTCCAAGGAGTAAGCGTCTTTTAATTTCATGGCTGCAGTCACAATCTGCAGTGATTTTTGAGCCCAAAGAAATAAAGTCTGACACTGTTTCCACTGTTTTCCCATCCATTTCCCATGAAGTGATGGGACCGGATGCCATGATCATCGTTTTCTGAATGTTGAGCTTTAAGCCAACTTTTTCACTCTCCTCTTTCACTTTCATCAAGAGGCTTTTTAGTTCCTCTTCACTTTCTGCCATAAGGGTGTTGTCACCTGCATATCTGGGGATATTGATATTTCTCCCAGCAATCTTGATTCCAGCTTGTGTTTCTTCCAGTGCAGCATTTATCATGATGTACTCTGCATAGAAGTTAAATAAGCAGGGTGAGAATATGCAGCCTTGACGGACTCCTTTTCCTATTTGGAACCAGTCTGTTGTTCCACGTTCAGTTCTAACTGTTGCTTCCTGGCCTGCATGCAGATTTCTGAAGAGGCAGGTTAGGTGGTCTTGTATTCCCATCTCTTTCAGAATTTTCCACAGTTTATTGTGATCCACACAGTCAAAGGCTTTGGCATAGTAAAAAAAAAAAAAGCAGAAATGGATGTTTTCCTGGAACTCTCTTGCTTTTTCCATGATCCAGCAGATGTTGGCAATTTGATCTCTGGTTCCTCTGCCTTTTCGAAAATCAGGTTCAACATCAGAAAGTTCACGGTTCACATATTGCTGAAGCCTGGCTTAGAGAATTTTGAGCATTACTTTACTAGCATGTGAGATGAGTGCAATTGTGTGGTAGTTTGAGCATTATTTGGCATTGCCTTTCTTTGGAATTGGAATGAAAACTGACCTTTTCCAGTCCTGTGGCCACTGCTGAGTTTTCCAAATTTGCTGGCATATTGAGTGCAGCACTTTCACAGCATCATCTTTCAGGATTTGAAACAGCTCAACTGGAATTCCATCGCCTCCACTAGCTTTGTTCATAGTGATGCCTTCTAAGGCCGACTTGTCTTCACATTCTAAGATGTCTGGCTCTAGATTAGTGATCACATCATCATGATTATCTGGGTCATGAAGATCTTTTTTTGTACAGTTCTTCGGTGTATTCTTGCCACCTCCTCTTAATATTTTCGGCTTCTGTTAGGTCCATACCATTTCTGTCTTTTATCGAGCCCATCTTTGCATGAAATGATCCCTTGGTATCTCTAATTTTCTTAAAGAGATCTCTAGTCTTTCTCATTCTGCTGTTTTCCTATATTTCTTTGCATTGATCGCTGAAGAAGGCTTTCTTATCTCTTCTTGATATTCTTTGGAACTCTGCCTTCAGATGCTTATATCTTTCCTTTTCTTCTTTGTTTTTCGCCTCTCTTCTTTTCACAGCTCTTTGTAAGGCCTCCCCAGACAGCCATTTTGCTTTTTTGCATTTATTTTCCATGGGGATGGTCTTGATCCCTGTCACCTGTACAATGTCATAAACTTAATTCCATAGTTCATCAGGCACTCTATCTATCAGATCTAGGCCCTTATGTTGATTTCTCACTTCCACTGTATAATCATAAGGAATTTGGTTTAGGTCATACCTGAATGGTCTAGTGGTTTTCCCTATTTTCTTCAATTTGAGTCTGAATTTGGTAATAAGGAGTTCATGATCTGAGCCACAGTCAGCTCCTGGTCTTGTTTTTGTTGAGTGTATAGAGCTTCTCCATATTTGGCTGCAAAGAATAGAATCAATGTGATTTCAGTTTTGACCATATGGTGATGTCTATGTGTGGAGTTTTATCTTGTGTTGTTGGAAAAGGGTGTTTGCTTTGACCAGTGCCTTTTCTTGGCAAAACTCTATTTGTCTTTGCCCTGCTTCATTCCGTATTCCAAGGCCAAATTTGCCTGATACTCCGGGTGTTTCTTGACTTCCTACTTTTGCATTCCAGTCCCCTATAATGAAAAGGACATCATTTTTGGGTGTTAGTTCTAAAAGGTCTTGTAGGTCTTCATAGAACTGTTCAGCTTCAGCTTCTTCAGCATTACTGGTTGGGGCATAGACTTGGATAACTGTGATATTTAATGGTTTGCCGTGGAGACGAACAGAGATCATTCTGTCGTTTTTGAGATTGCATCCAAGTACTGCATTTCAGACTCTTTTGTTGATCATGATGGCTACTCCATTTCTTCTGAGGGATTCCTGCCCACAGTAGTAGATATAATGGTCATCTGAGTTAAATTTACCCATTCCTGTCCATTTAGTTTGCTGATTCCTAGAATGTCGGCGTTCACCCTTTCCGTCTCTTGTTTGAGCACTTCTAATTTGCCTTGATTCATGGACCTGACATTCCAGGTTCCTATGCAATATTGCTCTTTACAAATTGGATCTTGCTTCTATCACCAGTCACATCCACAGCTGGGTATTGTTTTTGCTTTGGCTCCATCCCTTCATTCTTTCTGGAGTTATTTCTCCACTGATCTCCAGTAGCATATTGGGCACCTACTGACCTGGGGAGTTCCTCTTTCTGTATCCTATCATTTTGCCTTTTCATACTGTTCATGGGGTTCTCAAGGCAAGAATACTGAAGTGGTTTGCCATTCCCTTCTCCAGTGGACCACATTCTGTCTGATCTCTCCACCATGACCCACCCATCTTGAGTTGCCCCTCTGGCATGGCTTGGTTTCATTGAGTTAGACAAGGCTGTGGTCCTAGTGTGATTATATTGACTAGTTTTCTGTGAGTATGGTTTCAGTGTGTCTGCCCTCTGATGCCCTCTTGCAACACCTACCATCTTTCATGGGTTTCTCTTACCTTGGGCGTGGGGTATCTCTTCACCTCTGTTCCAGCAAAGTGCAGCTTCTGCTCCTTACCTTGGACAAGGGGTATCTCCTGAACCATAAACTTCCAGATGTTCAAGCTGGATTTAGAAAAGTCAGAGGAACCATAGATCAAATTGCCAACATCTGTTGAAACATCGAAAAAGCAAGAGAGTTCCGAAAAGTATCTTCTTTTGCTTTATTGACTATGCTAATGCCTTTGACCTTGTGGATCACAAAAAAAAAACTGTGAAAAATTCTTAGAGAAATGGGAACAACAGACCACCTTACTTGCCTCCTGAGAAATCTTATGCAGGTGAAAAAGGAACAGTTAGCAATGGACATGGAACAACTGACTGGTTCCAAACTGGAAAAGGAGTATGTCAAGGCTGCATATTGTCACCCTGATTATTTAACTTATATGCAGAGTACATCATGGGAAATGCCAGGCTGGATGAAGCACAAGCAGGAATCATGATTGCCAGGAGAAATATCAATAACCTCAAATATGCATATGATACCACCCTTATGGCAAAAAGTGAAGAACAATGAAACAGCCTCTTGATGAAAGTGAAAGAGGGGAGTGAAAAAGCTGGCTTAAAAGTCAAAATTCAGGAAACTAATATCATGCCATCTGCTCCCATCACTTCATGGCAACTATATGGGGAACCAAAGAAAACAGTGTGAGACTTTATTTTGGGGGGCTCCAGAGTCACTGCAGATGGTAACTGCAGCCATGAAATTAAAAGATGCTTGCTCCTAGGAAGAAAAGCCATGATAAACTTAGACAGCATATTAAAAGGCAGAGACATTACTTGCCAATAAAGGTCTATTTAGTCAAAGCGATGGTTTTTCCAGTAGTCATGTATGGATGTGAGAGCTTGACTGTAAAGAAAGCTGAGTGCCAAAGAATTGATGCTCTTTAACTGTGGTGTTGGAAAAGACTCTTGAGAGTCCCTTAGATGGCAAAGAGATCAAGCCAGTCCATCATAAAGGAAATCAGTCCTGAATATTCACTGGAAGAACTGATGGTAAAGCTGAAACTTCAATATTTTGGCCACTTGATGCGAAGAGCTGACTCATTTGAAAAGACCCTGATGCTGGGAAATATTGAATGCAGGAGGAGAAGGGGACGACAGAGGATAAGATGGTGGATGGCATCACCAACTCAATGGACATGAGTCTGAGCAAGTTCTGGGAGTTGGTGATGGATAGGGAAGCCTGGCGTGCTGCAGTCCATGGGGTCACAAAGAGTAAGACACGACTGAGCGACTGAACTGAACTGAGCACAATTCTTTCCTTTTACCTTCTCACAATACACTTTTCTTTGTCTATCCATTACTATATTATAACTCCATGGTGTCAATGTAACTACAGTCTTAGCCACCATAAGGATGGTCTTTTATATGAGAGAAACGGGAGCAATAGATATCGTAAAACAAATAATTAATGAAAAATGTAGATTATCCTTTTAGCAAAACACACACATGCACACGCAAGAGTCTTATCTTTGTTTCGTTTGTTTATTTATTTGTTTTCAAATTTGCAAGCTCAGATATTAATAGGATCATGTTAGGCTGTTTGCATCCCATCATCACAAAATGTCTCACGGTCAAGTGTTCAGTCTCTATAGGGACCCAAGATTAATCATGGAGTTGCCTTTCAAACAGGCAACAGTGTTCCCTGAAGAAGAAACAGCTTATTCCAAAGTCCAGGAGTTAGCCCTGTGATTATCTGATTGAGGTTTCTCAGTGAGAGTGTTAGTCCCTTAGTCATGTAGAACTCTTTGCAACCCCACGGACTATAGTCCCCCAGGCTCTTCTGTCCATGGAATTCTCCCGGCAAGAATACCGGAGTAGGTAGCCATTTCCTTCTCCAGGGGATCTTCTTGACCGAGGGATCAAACCCATGTCTTCTGCATTGCAGGCAGATTCTTTACTGTCTGAGCCACCAGGGAAGACCAAGGCTTTACAGAGGCTCCAAGAAATCTCCACATCTCCCAGAAAATTCCAGTTCCTGCTACAACTCAGGAAGCAGGTCGGTTTGCCTATAACTTGGACTTGCTGTTGAAAGTGCATATACAGACACTTTTTATATTCTTGCAAAAATATATAATACATACATGTATTCTTGACAACTGCAATGGCTGCTATATTCAAGGAATACATTATTTCATTTGAAAAACTATTGAAAGATACCTTTTCATTAGTACTGGATCATTTTAAGATTTTCCTGAATAAACCCTGAAAGAGGACTTTTTTTCCTTTGCTTCCACCCCTGTTCCTCTCTACCCTAACCCTCTCTTGCTTTTTTCTAATTATTTTCCCAACTCCTTCCCACAAGAAAATATTTTGTTCATATTTGTGCCAAACATAAGCAAACTGAGGTCACCAATATAGTTTCTGAAAGAGAAGTCTGCTCGTTCATACAAGATAATGATCTCTTTTGCTTTGCTCTCTCAAAGGATGATGACTCTTGACCTCTTCATTTTATATTATGAAGTTCTGTACCACAGAATCTTAATCAAGGACTTTGAGAAACTTTTGGGAGAGTAACACTTCTAGCAGTGGTGCAATTTACATTATGTCTTCTGTATTAATTAGAGAAATATGATTGGCAGGCCTAGGATGATATAATGTTAGTCTTATGCACTGCAACTTGGATAAGACTGGTTGGATGTGCAATGAGGAGACTCAGGGGTTATGATATGAAAATTTACTTCACTGATTTGAATATTTATCTTATTGTAGGCTTCCTAGGAGGTGTCATACTTAACTCAACATATGGTCTGTAAGTTTAAAATTAAATTTATTTGTATAAATTTGACACAATAGGAGTTAAGCTCAAATGAAGGATTTAAGCATATGGTAGATTTTCCACTAATTGAGAGACTTATGCTATGAGAAGTAAGCAGAAGAGAGGTTTGATAGCTGTGGTTTCATTTCTATGACTATGTAACTGAATAACTTAGTTATTTCTTAGTTCATTGTTATTCTAAAGTAGAGGTGAAAAAGATTATTTTTTCTTATTAAAACACATTTAAGGAAATACCTGTGCCACTTAAAGTATGTAGATTTTCATATAGGTATATATTTTCATATATATATATATACACATTTACACAGTCAGATATTTATATATACAATATTTCTCAATTTATATTTATCTTTTTTCAGCTTTACTGAGGTGAAATTGACACAAAATTATAAGATTATTTAAATTGTAAAATGTGATGATTTGAAATACATATATGCATTGTGAGATATTCTCCTTTAATAAGATAGTACATTAACATCTGGAAGGAATCTCTAGTCTCTGGACATCTTTGGCGGGAAGCATTACTGAGCCTACCACACATCTCTCACAACCTTCTCTAACCTAGCTTCTGGTCCCAGCCCTCCATGAAAACCACCCTGAATAAATTTACCATGGATCTGAATCTCTAAAATGCAGAAATTGTTTTCAGTTCTAATATTGCTCCCAGCATTTGAATCTATTGACAATTTGTTTTCCAAATTTTTTCTTCTGGAAACAATCTCTTTCCTTATCTTTATTGACACTGCTCTCATAGATTCACTGGTTCCACTTTCCCTTTACATTTTTCTTATTTACCCACATTTAAACAAATAACACACGTTTCAAAACTGATTCAACTCACAAACATGTTGAGTGTACTGTCCTCTTGCTCTTCCCCTTTCTGCTTGGTTGTTCATAGAAATGTAGATGTAGGCTTTAATCTGAATGGTTTATTTGTTGTAATTTAAACATTGAGTGGGGTGGCTTAGGGCCGTGAGCTTTCCAGATAGTATAAAATTTTTATATCTGATTGGTGAAGTAACAGAGCCATAAAATAGATGTTCTGTCATCCCTTGTTCTACCCTATGCACTTCCAGCTACATCCAGGCTCCTTCCTGGTTTAGCTAAGTGGCCATGTCCACTACACCAAGGGAGAGCCCTGACCACATTCTGCCAGCTTCCTGAATAAGACTTAGGCTTCCAAAATACTTATTTCTGAATCCTGAGATCCCGAGAGTTCTATTTCCTTCATGCCTAGATCATTTCTCTGAGCTTTTTTATAAGTCAGGAGTGTGTATAGAGTTCTACTAAGAAAAGTAGTGATAGTGGACTTAGGCAACATTTTCTTTTCTCTCATTTCCCAGAACTCCTCCCTGGAACTTGTGAGAGGAGACATGCATTCTCTCCAGGTTATTTCTTTTTTTTTAACCCATTAATGTTTTCATTTCTAGCCTAAAAATTGTGGGCTGTGACTTGAAACTTTTGTTCTATTTCTGTTACTGTAATGAAATTTTTCTGTTTGCTGGGAAATTTTCTTTCAGTATTTTGACACCAATCCTGGAACAAGAGTGTTGGATATCTCTGTTCAATCTGCTGCTATTTTGGAAACATCACTTTTTGTGTGATATATGAATTTTGCCAATTTTTTTTAACATGCATGCCAAAGAAAATTAGAAGGAGCCCTGCAATCATGCTGTGTGACTCTTTATCATCAGTTCTAGAATGCAACTAAAAGATTCTATTTTATACATGAATATAAACCAGGATAAAATGTAATTCCTTCAAATATTTCAGAACGTGTTTTGAGATCTACAGAGGAAAGAAGCCCTAGCATTCATACATGAATGAATTTATGATATCCATTTGGGCAGCAATTCAACTATGTACTTTGTAAATAAATCAGAAGGAGTAAAGTATTTTTTTGAGAAGAGGTTCAAGCATACTCTTTAAAACAATGAGAGCTAAAAGAAAGTAAGATAAAGCTTCCATGTAAAACATGTAATTGTATATATATGTAATACATATATATGTACATACTTGAAAAAAAAATGAGAATCCTGGTATTTTTTTTACAGGCTTTTTTATTTTAGAATAAATGAAATTGAATTATTGTATGGGAGTGATGATTTTCCTACATTAGGCCTGATCTAGAAGCTATAGAAAAAAATGTAATTTTATGCGATAAAAATGTGATAGAAATGGAAGGTAGATCTTTCATTCCTATCTCACAAGGTACATTGTGGCTCTGAAATTTATTATACAAAATTTCAAAAATAATCAGAGAAACAGCACATCCTTGCAACAGGAAAAAATAAAAAGAAAACCTTTGTGCTGGAAACTGATATTTCTGTTCTAGGAAACTTTAATCCAACTGGCTCTGTGTGTGAAATAATGAGCCTCAGAGTCAACAGACATTTTTCTGCAGTAGCAAAGGTCACAGCCTTTGGTTGTCCATGCAGCAGCTGTTTTGCTTTCAGGGTACATGATCCTTGTTTGAAAAGCCTTTCTGTGTGATGGCTACTCTATCTTCATTAGTCAGAGCACAGCATATTTCAAGGATGAAGGTAGTGCATCCCAATGTTGAATTTGGATCAAAATCTTAAGAAATTTTATGGACAATTGCAAAATATTCAATTGGCCATTTCAAGCAATATTCTAGTATGGTTCTGTTAGGGGAGGCACACTGATTGAAACTGCTCTCCCTGTTCAGGCACCATAGTAACCATTTGCATGAGTTATTTTACAACAGCAGGTCCTGGTAAGGAACATGGAACTAATAAGCCACCACCAACCAGAAGAATTCAAGAAAGGTCAAAAGGAGATACCACATGTCTGACCACCTCCCAGAATCCTTCTCTCTGGCATCCACCTTGGCTGAACAAGGTGTGCACCACCAGGAAGGGCACTGAGTCAGAATGATTGGCTAAGGACAACCTGGAAACTAATCCCATCACCATAAAACCCCAGACTGAAAGCCATGTAACAGAGCTGTTCTCCTAGGTTCCCTTACCCTGCTGTTCTCTGCCCAGGGACCCTTTCCCAATAAAACCTCTTGCTTTGTCATCACATGAGACTCCTCAGACAATTCATTTCTGAGTGTTAGACAAGAGCCCTGTTTTGGGCAATGGAAGAGGTCCTCCTTCCTGCAACAGTTCCACTTCAAGGGTGGTATCATTTTAGACACTGGTTTTGCAAGAGATCAGGGTTCGATCTTTGGGTAGGGAAGATCCCCTGGTGAAGAGTATGGCAACCCACTCCAGTATTCTTGCCTGGATAATCCCATGGACAGAGCAGCCTGGCAGGCTACTGTCCATGGGATCACAAAGAGTAGGACATGACTGAGTGACCTAACACTTTCACACTTGTGCTTTTTCACACAGCTGCTACTGCTAGGTCTCTTCAGTTGTGCTCTGTGTGACCCCATAGACAGCAGCCCACCAGGCTCCCCCATCCCTATGATTCTCCAGGCAAGAACACTGGAGTGGGTTGCCATTTCCTTCTCCAATGCATGAAAGTGAAAAGGGAAAGTGCAGTCACTCAGTCGTGTCCGACTCTTAGCGACACTAAGGACTGCAGCCTACCAGGCTTCTCCATCCATGGGATTTTCCAGGCAAGAGTACTTCTACCTTTTTTACACTAGGTATTTGTAGGTCAGATTACTGTTTAAATCGATGAACTCAGTAAACTAGATTGTGCTCCCCAATGCAGGTAACAGTTATCCAGGGATCCAGGGCAATTAGGGCATGAATTAAAAAAAAAAAAAAAAAAAAAAAGAGGTAAGAACAATATACCCACTGCCTGCCTGCTGAGCTATTATCTTAGCCTTCTTCTGTCCTTGGACTGGATTATTGGTTTTGTTTCTCTGGAGAACACTGATTAATACAGATATACAAGAATATTGCACTTTTAGTGCTAGTCAAATAATATAAGAAAATGAAAAATGTAAGTACTGCTGGTGTACTTTAAGAAGAACTAAATAGGATCTCATGTTAACAATTATGCACTTGCCAAAGCTCTGCCTTCAATATCACCAGTACCTTGCATGTTCTTCAAATTTAACAATTTCAGATCTATATTTTGAATCTATGGGCCTATCTTTAGTATAATTCTTAAAATATAAATGTAGCAATGTGTGATATATCATCTCATTAATTGTCATCCTGTGAGTAATTAGAAATGGCAGCAACCTCAGCACTCCTTAAGAGTTATAGGAACAGAGAGGTATGATGAAAATGCAGAGGGTGCAGAGGGCACACTCTGCCTTATGAAATAAAATTAATGTTTTATGGCAAGACAAGAAAAATTTAAGCATAAAAGTTCTCCTTTGCCCTTTGCCTTCCTCTTCTCCAGCACTGGGCATTGTGTTTCTGCCTCATATATTGACCAGACCATCCTCCCCGACGTCAGCAGGAGTATCTATTCAACAACAAAGAGCAACTTTCTCAAAGTATCAACAGCTTCTTAAAACATAACATTCCTTCTTAGTCTTGTTAGGGGTGATACTTAGATTTGGGTTATGTAAACCACTGAAATTACATCATTCGATGCACAGCCCTCTGTCTCAAAAAACCTTACATAAATGCACCTTGACTTCTAACAGAGGGAACAATTCTCGTTTTCAGAACTTTCTGGGATACTCTTTCTGGGTTATAATCCTCAAGTTTGGCTTGAATAAAAGTTTTCATTTCTTTCTTAGATTGACTGACTAATTTTTTGTCAATAGTTTCTATCACAGCTTTCCTGGGAAATTGACTGTAATTTTTCTAACTGTGTGAAATCAGTGTCACAAAATGATGAAGAATATCAGTTCTAGAACCAAATTACCAAGCTTTGAATGTAAGCTAAAATAATTTCTAGTTGTGTGAATTTTGGCTATGATTTAACTTCTTTCTGCCACTGTTTCCTCATTTGCAAAATGTGAATGATGATAATGAATGCCTTACAGGGTTATTTTAAATATTAAGTATATTAAATAAAAAGTATAACAGTGCATGACCCATTTTAATTGAGTAAATGTTAATAACTGTCAAAAATGATGAATATTAATAATATTTGCATGGTTATTGAGTTACATATTGCTTAGACTGAAAACTGTCAAGAATGTAAGTTTATTATGTATATTATACATTTATACATATATATTTATAGTTATTGGCTTCTTTTGTGGCTCAGCTGGTAAACAATCCACCTGCAATGCGGGAGACCGGGGTTCGATCCCTGCGTTGGGAAGATCCCCTGGAGAAGGGAAAAGCTACCCACTGCAGTATTCTGGCCTAGAGAATTCCATGGACTGTATAGTCCTTGGGGTCACAAAGAGTCGGACATGACTGAGCGATTTTCACTTTCACTATCATCTATAGTTATATATTAGTGATACTACTTTCCAAAAAACACATTCTCAGTAATATTTCTGTCTAGTTTTACCTGTGTTAATATATGAATTTGAGACTTTTATACACAAAAAAAAATAAATGAACACTTACCAAACTGTGTTTAAATGAACACTTACCAAACTGTGTTTAAGTGGATTCCATTTTAAGATCTTCAGTTCAGTTCGGTTCAGTTGCTCAGTCGTGACCCCATGAATCGCAGCATGCCAGGCCTCCCTGTCCGTCACTATCTCCCAGAGTTCACTCAGACTTACGTCCATCAAGTCGGTGATGCCATCCAGCCAGATGGCTCTGCTGTTCCCTTCTCCTCCTGCCCCCAATCCCTCCCAGCATCAGAGTCTTTTCCAATGAATCAACACTTCGCATCAGGTGGCCAAAGTACTGGAGTTTCAGCTTCAGCATCATTCCTTCCAAAGAACACCAAGGGCTGATCTCCTTTAGAATGGACTGGTTGGATCTCCTTGCAGTCCAAGGGACTCTCAAGAGTCTTCTCCAATACCACAGTTCAAAAGCATCAATTCTTCAGCACTCAGCTTTCTTCACAGTCCAACTCTCTCATCCATACATGACCACTGGAAAAACCATAGCCTTGACTAGATAGACCTGTGTTGGCAAAGTAATGTCTCTGCTTTTCAATATGCTATCTGGGTTGGTCATAACTTTCCTTCCAAGGAGTAAGTGTCTTTTAATTTCATGTCTGCAGTCACCATCTGCAGTGATTTTGGAGCCCAAGAAAATAAAGTCTGACACTGTTTCCACTGTTTCCCTATCTATTTGCCATGAAGTGATGGGACCGGATGCCATGATCTTTGTTTTCTGAATGTTGAGCTTTAAGCCAGCTTTTTCACTCTCCTCTTTCACTTTCATCAAGAGGCTTTTTAGTTCCTCTTCACTTTCTGCCATAAGGGTGGTGTCATCTGCATATCTGAGGTGATTGATATTTCTCCTGGCAATCTTGATTCCATCTTGTGCTTCTTCCAGCCCAGCGTTTCTCATGATATACTCTGCATATAAGTTAAATAAGCAGGGTGACAATATACAGCCTTGATGTACTCATTTTCCTATTTGGAACCAGTCTGTTGTTTCATGTCCAGTTCTAACTGTTGCTTCCTTACCTGCATATAGGTTTTGCAAGAATCAAGTCAGGTCTTACTAAGTATCTTAATTCCACAGATTAGTATAAATGTGAGCATATGTTCCCATCTCTTTATGACATATTAAACATTTTTAATTTAAACTTAACAGTTTCAATTAATTTAGTTCTTATATTTTCATGAAGCTTTCATCTACTTAGAGATAAAATTGTACTCTACATATGTTTAATTATTTCAAATTCCAAGAAACACATACATTTTATAGTGACATAAAATGTAATTTTCATAGATTTTGTTATTTAATTATGTTCTGTATAATTGAGAAGAAATAAAGCAAAGATAAAATAATTTTCCATCACTGCCTGAACATTAAATCGTGTGGGCTCTTTTTCCTCAGTCTTTACCCAAATGTCATAGAATATTACTATTTAGAAAATATATACTAATAATTTACTTGCATCATGATTTGCAATTCCTTTAAAGCATTTCTAAAATTGGTGATAGTAGGTAGAGGATAATTTTGATAATAGTTGATCAAGCTGCCATTCAATATTATTTACTAATGTTCATGGCACCTTTCTGTGTTTGTAACAAATCTTTTATTCTAGTGAAGTATGATAAAAAATCATAAAGGACACTTTAGCATTTTCATTTATTTTGAATTGTTTTTTTTAGGTTACTATGTTATTACACTTATACTGTTTAATGTTTTATTTATCTTTACTATACCTACTTTACCAAATCAGGTATTGTACATATGAATGTATTGGTACTTATCTCGGTTATATATTTCATGACTGAATCTCATATGAAATAATCCCAGAATAAATGTATTTTCCTTGAATCTACAATATCTCTATATCTAATACATAAATATATGGCATCCAAGGCCTCAATCCAAGTTTTTAAACATTTAGGAAATGTGACCTTGTCACAGTAGAGCCAAATGATTTGAGACCTTATAAACCATTTCATCTTCACAACTAAGAATCAATGAGAAAGACAACCCAGGTGCTAATTTTCCCAGTTAGGATGTGAGAAAGTAGACAAAGCATGCTTTAATAATTTTAAAATTGGAATCCCATGGAAGAAAATGGGCATATTCAATTGAACACTAAGAATCAAAAGAAAATTTTGTATCAGAATGCATCCAATAAGATGGCAGAAATTAATGCTAACACAAGAATATTTGCCACAAGTGTGAAGTGAAGTCACTTAGTTGTGTCCAACTCTTTGTGACCCATGGACTGTAGCCTACCAGGCTTCTCCATCCATGGGACTTTCCAGGCAAGAATACTAGAGTGGGTTGCCATTTCTTTCTCCAGGAGATCTTCCCAACCCAGGGTTTGAACCCAGGTCTCTGGCATTGTCAGCAGACGCTTTACTGTCTGAGCCACTAGGGAAGTCTCCCACAAGTGTAAGTGTGGTATATTAGTTTCCTAGGAATGCCATAACTATTTACTATAATTTAGGCTTAAAACTACAGAAATGTATTCTCTCAAAAAAAAAAAAAAAAGAAAGAAAGAAAGAAAGAAATGTATTCTCTCACAGCTCTGTAGGGCTAAAATCTTGTATCAAGATGTCAACAGGGCTATACTTCCTTCTAAAACCTCTCTTCTCCTTTCCCAGCTGCAGGTGAATCCAGGCATTCCTAGAATTTTGGTTGCATCAACCCAGCCTCAGTCTCCATGGTGATGTTGTCTTCTCCTCTGTGTGTCTGTCCTAAAACTTCCTCAGGTTTTCCCTTAAGATATATTTGATCACAATTAGAGTTCACCTGTATAATTGAAAGTAAATGTCTTTTTGTCAAGAGCCTTAATTAACCACATTTTTATTTTGCCATGTACAATAATATTAATAGGCCTTAGTGATTATGATGTAGACATAGCTTTTTGAGGATCATGATTTAGTCCATTACATAAGGATATCCCATCAATTGGAAGATATATTACATAAGGAAAAAAGTCTAATAATATATTTTCAGTAAGAAATTCACTGAACTGAAAACGATACACAATTTTGAAGCTATATTGTTAAAGCCAAACACAACAGGCAAGCATAAACCTCAAAATATTAACTCAGTAGAGAAATTTTAATATATAAATGATATATAATTTAAGCTAAATTGTCATAAGTAGTAGTACTTCACTTGAAAATGAGAAATAGATTCAGAAGTTATTTGATATAACAACTTTAAAGATGTCCTATTGATCAGTTCCCAGGTGTGAACCTGTTTATAAATTTAGAAAAAGAAGGCCAACTCCTCTCTAGAACAAATCCAGCTTCATTACTCATTCAAACTGTTCGTTTTTTCCCCAGCCTTCTTAAAAGGAGCCTATGCGCTTTTATTAGATTTACTAAGGATTGGGGGAAAAAGATATTCAGATTTTTTGAGGATCACTGGATATTGGATCTGAAGTGACACAAATTCCAGGAGATCTACATGTTATTGTGGTCTATTACTCAGAGCAGGGGTTAATTAAGGTCAGGTGCTCAATGGTATTTTAGCTCAGGGCCATCTTATGTTGGGTCTACTGGATCTAACCATCTTGTAGTTGTTTCTCCTGTTCCAGAATGTATGACTGGAAGAATCCACACACTGGTTCCCTCACCTGTGGAGTGAGGGGTGGTATGAGGGAAAGGTAATGCGGAAACCACTATCACTGCCTCTAACTAAGAAAATACTCAACCAAAGGCCATATCACATTCATGAAAGTATTTCTGAGATTTATGTCACTGAGGGGACTTCAGACATGCAGCGGAGTTGATTCCTACCACATTCTATTCAACTTGCCTTACTTGTCCTGTAGAGAAAAGAGATGGCTCTTGGAAAGTGATTGCAGATTTTCACAAAGTCAACCAAATGGTTTCTCCAATTGCAGCTGCTCTTCCAGATGTAATTTCATTGTTTTAGTAAATTAACACATACCCTGGTACCTGGTATGCAGCCAATGCTTCTTTCTTGATACACTGTAGTAAAAAAATTTCAAGAAGCAGTTTGCTCTCATGTGGCAAGACCAGCAATGCACCTCCACTATTCTACTTCAAGGGCTATCTCCAGTGCAGAGTTATAATTTGGTATGTAGGGACTTTGGTGGTTCAGTGGTAAAAGGATCTGCCTGCCAATGAAGGAGATGTGGGTTTGATTCCTGGGTCGGGAAGATCCCCTGGAGGAGGAAATGGCAATCTGTTCCAGTATTCTTGCCTGGAAAATTCCAAATACAAAGAAATTTTGTCTGTCTATGGAGATTTGGAGGACTGCACCCTATGGTATACAGAGTTGGACGTGGCTGAGCCCACACACAATGGGCACTGGGCGGGGACGTGATCATCTTTCCATTTTCCAATATAGAACATCAGTTCATTATATTGGAGAGATTGCAGTAATTAGATCTAATGAGCAGCTACTCTATACTTAATGTTAAGACCTTTACTTCTCAAAAGTTGAAAAATCAGTTCCACAAAAACTCAGTAGATTTTCACGTTAGTAAAATTTCCAGGGATCCTGTGGTGGAGTCCCTTTCAAGATAACTCTTATAAAGTGGAGGATAAGTTACCACTTCTCTCCCTTTCTATAACCAAAAAAAAAAAAAAAAAATGTGGCTCAATGTCTAGTGGGCATCTTTGGATTTTGGAGGCAACATTTTCCCACGTGAGTGTATTACTGTGGACCACTTACCCAGTGACCTTAAACGAGGCTAGTTTTGAATGGGGCCAAGAACAAAAGGAGACTGTACAACAGATCCAGACTGCCAAGCCAGGTGTTCTGCCACGTGGGCCATAAAGATCCAGAAGACACAGAAATTCAAACTACTAACACACTTATAAAGAGGTGCTCATTCTCCCTACTGATTAAAGCAGTGTACATAGAAAAGCATAGAAAAGCAGTAAAAAAAAAAAAAAGGTAAGAATTAATGGGAACCAGGTTGGCAAAATATAGAAGGTCAGACAACATCAATTTTGGATTAAGATGGGGGGGAATGTATAGTATGCAGTAAAGACTGCAGCATAGATGATTAGCCATCATAGAGAGAACTTTGAAAGTAATTCTTAAAATTAAGTAGATCTAGAATCTCTAACTCCCCTATTACTAGTATTTGTCTGAAAAAATATATATATATTAGCACATTTATTGCATCATTTTTTTCTGGAGGAGGGAGTTGGAGACTGCACAAGTTTTCATCACTGAAGGAACTATAGCAAATGTGAAATATGCATGATCTTGATATGCTCACATAAGTACCAGTAGATCTCACAGAACATGCTGCTAAGAGTAATAGATAAGAAAAATAATGAGCTCTCAAGCAGGACATCATTTCTGTAAATCAAAAGTACACACAGAGACAAGGAACATGCTATATTTTAGAATAATGTTTGTATCTAAGGGCACACATCAAACACATTTCAAAGGGTGTTTGTGTGAGGGAGAGAAACATGATTATGATTAGGGAGCATGGAAGAAAAAGAAAAAATAAAAAACAACTCCTGCAGCTCAATTCCAGAAAATTAAACGACCCAATCAAAAAATGGGCCAAAGAACTAAATAGACATTTCTTCAAAGAAGACATACAGATGGCTAACAAACACATGAAAAGATGCTCAACATCACTCATTATCAGAGAAATGCAAATCAAAACCACAATAAGGTACCATTTCATGCCAGTCAGAATGGCTGGGATCCAAAAGTCTACAAGCAATAAATGCTGGCAAGGGTGTGGAGTAAATGGAACCCTCTTACAATGTTGGTGGGAATGAAAACTAGTACAGCTACTATGAAGAACAGTGTGGAGATTCCTTAAACAACTGGAAATAGAACTGTCTTATGACCCAGCAATCCCACTGCTGGGCATACACACCGAGGAAACCAGAATTGAAAGGGACACATGTACTCCAATGTTCATCGCAGCACTGTTTATAATAGCCAGGACATGGAAGCAACCTAGATGTCCATCAGCAGATGAATGGATAAGAAAGCTGTGGTACATATACACAATGGAGTATTACTCAGCCATTGAAAAGAAATTATTTGAATCAGTTCTGATGAGATGGATGAAACTGGAGCTGATTATACAGAGTGAAGTAAGCCAGAAAGAAAAACACCAATACAGTATTAATCAGTTCAGTTCAGTCACTCAGTTATGTCCGACTCTTTGGGACGCTATGAATCACAGCACGCCAGGCCTCCCTGTCCATCACCAACTCCCGGAGTTCACTCAGACTTGCGTCCATTGAGTCAGTGATGTCATCCAGCTATCTCATCCTCTGTCGTCCCCTTCTCCTCCTGCCCCCAATCCCTCCCAGCATCAAAGCCTTTTCCAATGAGTCAACTCGACGCATGAGGTGGCCAAAGTACTGGAGTTTCAGCTTTAGCATCATTCCTTCCAAAGAAATCCCAGGGTTGATCTCCATCAGAATGGACTGGTTGGATTTCCTTGCAGTCCAAGGGACTCTCAAGAGTCTTCTCCAACACCACAGTTCAAAAGCATCAATTCTTCAGCACTCAGCCTTCTTCACAGTCTAACTTTCACATCCATACATGATTACTGGAAAAATCATAGCCTTGACTAGACGGACCTTAGTTGGGAAAGTAATGTCTCTGCTTTTGAATATACTATCTAGGTTGGTCATCACTTTTCTTCCAAGGAGTAAGCGTCTTTTAATTTCATGGCTGTGGTAACCATCTGCATTGATTTCAGAGTCCAAAAAAATAAAGTCGGACACTGTTTCCACTCTTTCTCCATCTATTTCCCATGAAGTGATGGGACCGGATGCCATGATCTTCATTTTCTGAATGTTGAGCTTTAAGCCAACTTTTTCACTCTCCACTTTCACTTTCATCAAGAGGCTTTTTAGTTCCTCTTCACTTTCTGCCATAAGGATGGTGTCATCTGCACATCTGAGGTGATTGATATTTCTCCCGGCAACCTTGATTCCAGCTTATGTTTCCTCCAGTCCAGTGTTTCCCATGATGTACTCTGCATAGAAGTTAAATAAGCAGGGTGAGAATATGCAGCCTTGACGTACTCCTTTTCCTATTTGCAACCAGTCTGTTGTTCCATGTCCAGTTCTAACTGTTGCTTCCTGACTTGCATGCAGATTTCTCAAGAGGCAGGTTAGGTGGTCTGGTATTCCCATCTCTTTCAGAATTTTCCACAGTTTTTTGTGATCCACAAAGTCAAAGGCTTTGACATAGTCAGTAAAGCAGAAATAGATGTTTTCCTGGAATTCTCTTGCTTTTTCCATGATCCAGCAGATGTTGGCAATTTGATCTCTGGTTCCTCTGCCCTTTTGAAAACCAGCCTGAACATCAGGAAGTTCACGGTTCACGTATTGCTGAAGCCTGGCTTGGAGAATTTGGGGCATGGCTTTACTAGCGTGTGAGATGAGTGCAATTGTGTGGTAGTTTGAGCATTGTTTTGCATTGTCTTTCTTTGGAATTGGAATGAAAACTGACTTTTCCAGTCCTGTGGCCACTGCTGAGTTTTCCAAACTTGCTGGCATATTGAGTGCAGCATTTCACAGCATCATCTTTCAGGATTTGGAATAGTTCTACTGGAAATACATCACCTCCACTAGCTTTGTTTGTAGTGATGCTTTCTAAAGCCCACTTGACTTCACATTCTAGGATGTCTGGCTCTAGATGATTGATCACACCATCATGATTATCCAGGTCGTGAAGATCTTTTTTGTACAGTTCTTCTGTGTATTCTTGCCATCTCTTCCAATACAGTATACTAACACATATATATGGAATTTAGAAAGATGGTAATGATAACCCAGTATGCGAGACCGCAAAAGAGACACAGATGTATAGAACAGTCTTTTGGACTCTGTGGGAGAGGGAGAGAGTGTGATGATTTTGGAGAATGGCACTGAAACATGTATAATATCATATAAGAAATGAATCGCCAGTCTAGGTTCGATACAGGATATAGATTGCTTGGGGCTGGTGCACTGGGATGACCCAGACGGATGGTATGGGGAGGGAGGTGGGAGGTGGGTTCAGGATTGGGAACACATGTACACCCGTGGTGGATTCATGTTGATGTGTGGCAAAACCAATACAATATTGTAATTAGCCTACAATTAAAAAAAGAAAAAAAGAAAAACAAAACTAATGATAATTGATGACTGTGCAGTAATTTTAAATGTCTAATAGATATTTAAATAGAGAGTGACAGAGATAGAAAGCAAAAGATATAAACTACCATTATGGATTTTTTAAATTAATAATACATTTATTTAGCAATACATATCAATATTATTAAATGCATACAATTTACCCAACAATACATTTAAAACTATGTAATTATAAAAGAATTATGCTGTGGCCAAAGTTTGTGTTATACAACATTCACCAATGCACTATTGAGTTCAATTCAGTTAAGTTCAGTCACGCAGTGATGTCCAGCTCTGCAACCCCATGAATCGCAGCACACCAGGCCTCCCTGTCCATCACCATCTCCTGGAGTTCATCCAAACTCACATCCATTGAGTTGGTGATGCCATCCAGCAATCTCATCCTCTGTCGTCTCCTTTTCCTCCTGCCCACAATCCCTCCCAGCATCAGAGTCTTTCCCAATGAGTCAACTCTTCGCATGAGGTGGCCAAAGTACTGGAGTTTCAGCTTTAGCATATTTCCTTCCAAAGAAATCCCAGGGCTGATCTCCTTTAGAATGGACTGGTTGGATCTCCTTGCAGTCCAAGGGACTCTCAAGAGTCTTCTCCAACACCACAGTACAAAAGATCAATTCTTCAATGCTCAGCTTTCTTCACAGTCCAACTCTCACATCCATACATGACCACTGGAAAAACCATAGCCTTGACTAGACAGATCTTTTTTGGCAAAGTAATGTCTCTGCTTTTCAATATGCTATCTAGGTTGGTCATAACTTTTCTTCCAAGGAGTAAGTGTCTTTTAATTTCATGGCTGCAGTCACCATCTGCAGTGATTTTGGAGCCCCCAAAAATTAACTTTTGACCCATTTTCCACTGTTTGCCCATCTATTTCCCATGAAGTGATGGGACCAGATGCCATGATCTTCATTTTCTTTATGTTGAGCTCTAAAACATACATTAATATGGAATGAGTAAACCTAGGAGTGATTAAATACAATAGAAAAAAATTATTGAAAACAGAACTTTTAGATTGTGGAGACACTGACCAAATGAAACATGGATTTTATTTTTGGGTTAAAAAACTGATTATAGATTTGAATATGCAGAATATGTATAAATGGATGTAATATACATAAGGAGCGACAGAATGTATAGAAGCAAAATTCTGTTAGTTATTTAAACATAATTATGAAAACTAAGCAAAATGTATTAATAATACAATAAAATGATAATTATTCAATGAAAAATACATAACTCTTTGCTATATATATTATCAAAAAACAGTAATTATATAAGATATACACAGCTATACTATCTATACTTTCATAACAATTACTGAGCTTTGAAACTAGTGAAAGCATTAGTGGCTCAATTGTGTCCAATTCTTTGAGATTCCCATGCACTATAGCCTACCAGGCTCCTCTACATGGAATCCTCCAGGCAAGAATACTAGAGTGGGTAGCCATTCCCTTCTCTGGAGGATCTTCCTGACCCAGAGATCAAACCCTTGTCTCCTGCTTTGCAGGGAGATTCGTTACCGTCTGAGAATTTATTACCTCCAAATTGCGCTTCCCAGATGGCACTAGTGCTAAAGAATAATCCACCAGCCAATACAAGAGATGTGGGGTCAATCCTTGAGTCTGGAAGATTCCCTGGAGAAGGAAATGGCACCCTACTCCAGTATTCTTGCCTGGAAATATTCATGGACAAAGGAGGCTGTTGGGCTTCAGTCCATGGGGCTGCAAAGAGAAGCAAAGAGCAGAGCACCTCCAAATTGTTACTATTACTGTGAATGTCAGACATGTAGTCTTTCAGTGGCTTATTAAATACTTACCGCATTATCTGTTATATAATCTGGATACCGGGAAAAAAAGGTATTTTTACCCTAGAAAAATCCACTGTAGAGACATGTATTTGTAAACAGATAAATTACACAATACTGCAAGACAAAGACTCAACAAAGAAACATGGTATAAGGACTTTGAATTCTGGAAATGTATTATGGTGTCCTATGTATCCCTCCTTGTGAGGCAAAACAGTATGGAAATAGATAATCTGAAAATGATGCTTTAGCCCATATACTAAAATTAGAATCATACAGAGAAGATTAGTCTGGGCCCCTGGGAAGGACTTAGGGAAAATTCCGTACTAAAAAAAATAATAATAATCTGAGAGTGATTAAGGCTGAATTTCAGACAAAAGAACCTGGGATTTTAGTAAATATGTTTATGTAGATGAGATACCCAACCACATTCTGAAGTTCTTTGAAAAGTTCCATGTCCTCCTGGGAGAGAGCCTGAAAAGACAAAGCTAGGCATAAGGACCCAGCACAACTGAGCTACAGAGTACAAATGTGTTTGTCGTTTAGTGGCTGAATCATGTCTGATTCTTTTGTGACCCTATCAACTGTAGCCTGCCAGCCTCCTCTGTCCATGGGATTTCCCATGTAAGAATAGTGTACTGGGTTGCCATTTCCTTCTCCATGGGATTTTCCTGACCCAGGATTGAACCTGTATTGCCT
Organism: Capricornis sumatraensis; assembly: GCF_032405125.1. NCBI lineage: Eukaryota > Metazoa > Chordata > Mammalia > Artiodactyla > Bovidae > Capricornis > Capricornis sumatraensis. The sequence goes on from NC_091080.1 coordinate 18,750,332, forward strand.
GCATTGGCAGGCGGATTCTTTACCACTGAGCCATCGGGAAACCTGGGGTACAAATTAGAATTCAAGAAATTCCTCTGCAACTGGGAAGGAACACACACAGGTTCTGGGTATAACAGACTGAGACTACAAGGCCCACTCATCGTAGTCAAGGCTCGTGTTGAGATTTGTTTCACTATGAAGAGTGAAGTTGCCAATTCAGATGTTATAAACACAATGCAAGAGGCATAAACATTTCTGAGAAAGGTGATTACTGAACATGCTACTGTATTCCACATTTCAAAAACGTTCAAAGCATATCAGAATCAATGACCAATGCAATCAAAGCTAGTATATAGTTTCATTTTTTCAATAGATTGACAGTATATAAGAATCATTTATCAAAGAGACTCCTCTAAAGGAAACACATATAGGAGTGATTTTTTTTTTTTTTGAAATAAAGTAAAATTTGGTTTTTCATTTTTTACAATTAAAAGCCTGGTAGTTGATTTGAGCTATTTTCTTTTGGTGACTATTTGCAAGTGGAGGCAATATTTTGTTTTTGTGGACTCTCATTTTTAGATAACAGTCTTATTAACACAGTATTATAAAACTAAGATCCATACATCTAACTGTCTCCAAGTACTTTTATAGCAATAGTCCTTCAAAATGTCCCCCAAACTCACCTCCTTCATTGAATCCTAGAAGGAATTATCAAATTAAAATATATCAATGTGAATATAAATGTTAATCTGTTCTTTAAAAAAATTAATTGAAGGATAATTGCTTTACAGAATGTTGTTGTTTTCTGTCAAACCTCAACATGAATCAGCCATAGGTATACATACATCCCCTCCCTTTTGAGCCTTCCTCCCATCGCCCTTCCCATCCCACCTCTCTAGGTTGATACAGAGCCCCTGTTTGAGTTTCCTGAGCCATTCAGCAAATTACAGTTGCCTATCTATTCTACATATGGTAATGTAAGTTTCCATGTTACTCTTTCCATACATCTCACCCTCTCGGTCTTCTGTAGGATGTCTAAGACTTTCTTTAGATTAGCCTTTTAAGTAAAATTTTTCTGAGTTTCAAAATTATTTTCAAGGTTTATAATGTATACATCACAGCTTCAAATATATATTGACTGAAGTGAAGTGAAGTCACTCAGTCGTGTCCATCTCTTTGCGACCCCATGGACTGTAGCCTGTCAGACTCCTCTGTCCATGGGATTTTCCAGGCAAGACTACTGCAATGGGTTTCCATTTCCTTCTCCAGGGGAAATTCCCGACCCAAGGATCGAACCCAGGTCTCCCGCATTGTAGGCAGACACTTTACCATCTGAGCCACCAGGGAAGCCCCCATATATTGATTAGTGTAACATTAATAATAGAAAGATTCACATATTGTAAGTGTATCAGCTTACAGATCACCCTCAAGTGCTTTGACTTAAAGGAGGTTTCCTTGGCACTTTAAGTTACAACACTGGTCTTCCAAATCTTACATTTGTATGATTGGCGAATTGTACTGAGATTTTATTGATCTTTATCTTATTTTTTGCTCATTGGCAAATTAGATACCATGCTGTCAAAAAAACACTAACATCTTCTCTACTTCTCTTTCTATGGTGTATCTTTTGCAAGAGCATTGCTGATCATTCATAAATAGTTCTTAGCTTGGCTAAAACCTTTGACTCACCATAACCTTTAAAACTTTCAGGGGGCTATTTGTCTTTGCATCTCCTAATCTTGTGATTTATATACTAGTAAGCCCAAGGGCTACTTCTCATCCCCAAGGTTGCTACACATACTCTCTATTTTGTTGCCAGAGCTGGTTTTTCCTTTTTTGAAAACAACCATTACTTTTTATATTCTTTGAGGACCCCTTTTTTCAAGACCAGCTCAATTTTTATTGCTGATGCTAAAGAAAACCTATTACTAAGCTACTATTAAGTCCAGCTAATATAAGATCACTATGAAGAAGTAGCCAGAGGATGGCACTTTTATTTTTAAATAAGCTTAAAAATATTATGGACTAATGAGAATCTCAGCCTTTAGTTTCTACTTACTAATTTCTACTTCTTTTAAGAAAATGTACATTTAAGAAAATTTAGCTTAGAAATATTACTTTTGCTTTATGTATTTAAATTTAACAGTGTTTGCCTTTTTTAAACCCACATCTTGAACTAAGATTTTGTTTATCTCCTTTTCACATCCATCACTTTGCCCATGCATCCCCCTATATGCAACAATTGTGTGATCTCCCCAAAATGAACAAAAAAATCATTTCAGAATAGTGAAGATCTAGACTCAAGTGGATGACTTAGATTTATGCACACATACACACCCATTGCCACAAGAATGTATACTTATGTGTATGTACACACATGTATGTGAATTCATGTATAATTATATATTTATGTTTATTGATCTCCACATATGTTTATGAATATATGTGAATGTAAAATATAATTAATGCATATATATATTCAGAAGTGTGTATCATGTATGTATGTCCCATTTCCTCTTCCATGTGATCATATACCATCACACAGCATTACTTCTTTTTCACTGATGTTCTGTGGTGAGAGCTTGATATATTTTTTCAGCTTTGTTGAGATATACCCGAATAAATATTGCATACATTTACAAGTGTACAATGGGATGTTTGATATACATCTACATTGTGAAATGACTAACAAAATAAAACTAATTTAACATATCCATCATCTCACATAACTATCATTTGTGTGTGTGTGTGTGTCATGAAAACACTTAAGATCTACTATCTTAGTAGCTTTCAAATATACAATATGTATTGTTAACTGTAGTCACCATGCTATATATTAGATATCCAGAGCTTATTCATCTTGAATAGCTGAAATGATATCTTCAAATGACATCTTTTAAACTGAGAACATTGAAGTAATTATCTTCATGTGTTTGTGTCCATACACTTTAATGTCTCCTATTTATGCAGATAAACTGCCCCTGCTCTTAGCTAAGTGCCGCTTCTCCACTTAACATAAGACCAATCTTTTCTGACCTATTCAAAGATAATATTCCATCAAGTTTACCCTTTCTCAGCCTCATGAAATTGTCTCATTCTCCTAAATCATTTGCATAAATATGAAAATATTCTGTATTTCAAAAAGCTAAAACAACAAAACAAACAACAAATAAACTTCTTAATCATACTTTCTCCTCAGTTAATGTCCCATTTCTCTAATTTTCTTCACAGAAGGCTTTCTGTTCTTTTCATTCCGTCTTGAAGCCCTACTCCAGTAAGATATTTACTCCCACTGCTCCAGTGAAACTCTTGACTAGGGCAATTGGTCTGCAAAATTACTAAATCTAATGGTCATTTCTCAGACACTTCCCTGCCTTACTATTTTTTCTTAGTATTTATGACAATCCAACATTCAATGCATTTTATTTGTATTGTTAGACTTTTCATCTCCCTGGCTAGAATGTAAGATTTGTGAGGGCACAGATTTTTGTTTTCTATTTTGTGTGTGTGTGTGTGTTTAATATATATATATACGTATCCAGGACCCAGAAGATTACTTGGAATCTTTTAGAGACTTAATTTATATTTTTGAATAAACTTTAACAAACCAGCATTTATTCCATCACTTTGACTCAAAATTTTAAGATTTTAATCAATTTATTTTCCCAAACAGATCTATTAATTCTCTGGTTATAATGTCCAGAAATACTATGAGATTACTTCTTACAATTCTGGTATTGGTCAGTATATTTCTGATTAAATTTGAAACATTTTTATTTCTTCTCATTTTGCCCATTTTCATAGGACCATCATTGTTAACTTTTTAAAAGGAAGATGACTGTTATTATAATTTCCTCCCAATATCTCTGTTTATGAACCACTCAAAAATCAAACAAAACATTTACATTTGTAAATCAAGGTCAATACAGCTTGGACAGCAAAGAGATCAAACCAGTCCATTTTAAAGGAAATCAACCCTGAATATTCATTGGAAGGACTGATGCTAAAACTGAAGCTTCAATACTTTGGCCACCTGATGCGAAGAGCCAAACTACTGGAAAGACCCTGATGCTGGGAAAGATTGAAGGCGGGAGAACAAGGGGACAATAGAGGATGAGACGGTTGGATGGCATCATCGACTCACTGAACATGAGTTTGAACAAACCCTGGGAGATGGTGAAGGACAGGGAAGTCTGGCATGCTGTAGTCCATAGCGACCCAAAGAGTTGCATACAACTGTATGACTAAACAACAAATTTGATCCTAATTTTAAATTTTGAGCTTCATCTCTAATTAGCTTTGTTCTTAACCCACACATTATTATTAATGAGGCTACCATGTTTCTTAGATGTACCATTTATTTGAATAGTGTCCCTAGTCTTCTCTAAAGCAAAATTTAATTGATTTCATTACATTTACTTCTGCTTCCTCAGTGGGTCAGACAGTAAAGAATCTGCCTGCAATGCAAGAGACCCAGAATCAGTCTCTGGGTGGGGAAAATCCCCTGGAGAATGGAATGGCTACCCACTTCAAAATTCTTGCCCTGAGAATCCCCATGGAGAGAGGAGCCTGTCTGTGTGTGTGTACACACATGCACATGCATATATACACACACTAATATATATACATATAAATCTATATATATATTTTATATATATTTATCAAACAGAAGATTGGGTGAATGTGCCATCTATTTTGTTGGTCAACAGAAATCTTATTAATTACTTTAATAAATTTATCCTATCTAATTCTGTGAAATTTAATTATTAAATAAACTTACTTTATAAAATGAATTTGAATAACATTTATTTTAGCACGTTTTTTAATCACAAAAAAGAAAAATGAAGTCACAGACATGTTAAATTCTTATATCACTAACACCCATGAAAACTGAGTATTATTCAAATATAACATTCTAGTTTTCTGAAACAAAAATAGAAAAGATATATTCACCTGTCACTAATGTTCCAGTTACTGAAGTGTAAAATTTTAATGAAAAGTCTTCTTAGAAAATTTATATAAAAATTATACTGAAAAGAAAATGTGTGAAACATATTTAACGTGCTAAGTAGTTAAAGCCAGTCTACTGTCAGTAGCATGTTTTTATAAAACTTCAAAATACATTATGTACAACTGAAAAAGTTTCAATTCCTTATGTTTGAGGAATTCTTTTGAAATCATTTATCATCCTTATAACATAAAGTTACTTTATAAACTCCATTAAATTTAAACATTTACTTATGATATCTATAAACTTTGGCAAAAATATCCATCCTGCAAACAATGCCATTATTTTCATTAAACTTTTAATAAAACTTTTCACTCAATTAAATTATTCATCTCCATTGGTCATGCCACCAAAAGTTAGTAGCTACAATTTTTTTTTTTTTAATCTTCCATCCTTTCTTTCTTCCTTCCAACTTACTAGCATCAGGGATCTGGGAAAGAATTAAGTTCAGTCACTCAGTCACATCCAACTCTGTGACCTCATGGACTGCAGCATGCCGTGCTTCCCTGTCCATCACCAAGTCCCACAGTTTACGCAAGCTTCCCTGGTGGCTCAGATGGTAAAGCGTCTGCCTGCAATGCAGGGGACCTGGGTTCAATTCCTGGGTCGAGGAGATCCCCTGGAGAAGTAAATGGCAATCCACTCCAGCACTCTTGCCTGGAAAATTCCATGGACGGAGGAGCCTGATAGGCTACAGTCCATGGGGTCACAAAGAGTTGGACATGACTGAGCAACTTCACTTTATTTCACTTTCATGTCTATTGAGCTGGTGATGTCATCCAACCATCTCATCCTCTGTCACCCCCCTCTCCTCCCATTTTCAATCTTTCCCAGCATCAGGGTCTTTTCAAATAAGTCAGTTCTTTGCATTAGGTGGAAAAAGTACTGGAGTTTCAGCTTCAGCGTCAGTCCTTCCTATGAATATTCAGTACTGATTTCCTTTAAGATGTACTGGTTTGATCTCCATGCAGCCCAGTGGACTCTCAAGAGTCTTCTCCAACACCACAGTTCAAAAGCATCAATTATTTGAGAGTTGGTATTCTTTGTAGTCCAACTTTCACATCCATAGCTGACTACTGGAGAAACCATAGCTTTGACTAAACAGACCTTTGCTGGCAAAGCAATGTCTCTGCTTTTTAATATGCTGCCTAGGTTAGTCATAACTTTTCTTCCAAGGAGCAAGCATCTTTTAATTTCACGGCTGCAGTCACCATCTGCAGTAAATTTGGACCCCAAAAAGATAGTCTGTCACTGTTTCCTTAGTTTCTCCATCTATTTGCCATGAAGTGATGGCACCGGATGCCATGATCTTAGTTTTCTGAATGTTGAGCTTTAAGCCAATATTTTCACTCTTCTCTTTCACTTTCATCAAGAGGCTCTTTCATTCCTCTTTGCTTTCTGCCATAAGTGTGGTGTCTTCTGCATATCTGAGGTTATTAATATTCCTGCTGGTAATCTTGATTCCAGCTTGTGTTTCATCCAGCCTGGCATTTCTCATGATGTACTCTACATATAAGTTAAATAGATAAGGTGACAAAATACAGTCTTGACATACTCCTTTCCTGACTTGGAACCAGTCTGTTGTTCCATGGGAATGCAATATTTTACAAAATTGATGTGACTCTATCCCTTATCAAAGTTTCAGTTTAGCAGAGAATACATACGTGTTGTTTCAAAATGATCTAGGGAGATTCCAAAGTGTAATTTGAAACTGGTTTTCCCAAAAGGTGGGCAGGAAGAGACTGAGAAAATAGGAAGACTATACCAGATTGGTATGTGACAGGTTTCACAAGCACACCTGTCTTGGGCAGCAGCAAGATGTCTAGATTTCTATACCTGCCTACCAGATCTTTGAATGGAAATGGTCACATATTCAGCCTTGAGGATCTCAACACATTATTGTAAAGGCTATATCCTTGGAGCAGCTCCCACTGTGGGAATAGTGGACAGAAATTATGTTCCATGGAGAGGGGAGAGGGTTAGGCAACCCTGATTACCTGGGGCCAGCTTGTGGGTCAACCACTGTTCATGTCCTCTTTATTATCTTCTCCAACCTTATGTTAATCATTGTCACAGAAATGAAATTATGCATGTATGCATGCTAAGTCACTTCAGTTGTGCCCAACTCTTTGTGACCTCATGGAGTGTAGTTCACCAGGCTCTTCTGTCCATAGGATTCTCCAAGCAAGAATACTGGAGCAGATTGCCATGTCCTCTTCCAGAGGATCTTCCCAACCCAGGGGTCAAACCTGCAGGTTCTTTGCCACTTATACCACCTGGAAATTTTCGAAATTATAAATATTATGATTAGGAAATTTCAGGTATCAACCAGAGAATATAACAGAAGAATTTTCCCTCAACAGAAGACTTAAGAATATGTTCCTGGAAAATTGAAGGTAGAGCAGAGAGTTAAAAACTAAGAGTTAACTGAATAAAGACAGAAACAAAATGTGAGAAATCTGTATAACAAGAAATCATGTGATGCCGGGGTCTTGCCCCGGTTGGATCCAGGGTATCCGAAGTGTGACGGCAATGGCAAAGAGAACAATTTAGAGAGAAACATAAAGAAAGAATGTTGCAGATAAGAAAATAGAGGAGAGAAAGAGGCTGATATTCCTTGGTTTACACAGAAAGCTAATAAAGCCCCAAGACAAGGGACTTGCTCTGTTCACAGAGGCTGCAGGCGCCCTCCCAGTCTTGACTCCTGAGGGAGTGAAGATGCAGAGCACCTTCCCATTCAGGTCTTAGAAACCTAGGCAGATAAGTGAACACAGAGAGCCTCTATGCTCCAAGGGATCAGCCTGAAAAAGAGAGTAAGAGAGAGAAAGAAAAAAAGAAAGACATGGGGTGATCAAGCTTCTTCAGTGAGTGAGGCCCATAACTTTATTTTCAAAAGGAACTTTTATATCTTGACTTGTACACAGAGGGAAATGAAAGATGCAAGGTCATATGGAATCAGCCAGATACTCCAGCAGTTTTGCCCTTGTCAAAAACGGATTTTTTCTGCATACCTTTCCCACAAACAATGCTGTGTACATTATCTTCTGGCCTTGGAGGCCAGTGGACATTTTATGACCCTCTTTTGATAAAGGCTGCTCAATCAGAAAACTTATTTTCCCTTGAAGTGTTTTTTCTTTATATTTCTAATCTACATCAGCCTCAGATAGTATCAAACAGAGTTACATTCTCACGGAGCAAAGGTGCAGTGAGTTACAACAAAAAAAGAACCAATTAGCTCAAAGGTCTGATGTGGTTAAACTCAAGGCTACTATTTGTTTTTCTTATATTCCAACTATGTTAACTTAATGCACTCCCAGGTGTACAATGGATAAGGGATATGGGAACTTGGCAGCAAGCATTGGCTCAACAGTGAAATCCTATACCATCACTACTCTAATAATTTTTAACTCTTCAAAAGGCTCTATATTTTTAGGCTTCCTGTGCCTCTCACAGTTGGGAGGCTGTGAATAATCATAAGCGTAGCTGCAAGAGTCTGGATAAACCTGTCAGGCAAGCTAGAAAGCCATCAGAGGAGGTTTGAATTGAATCACTCCTATCACGTCCAGGTGACTTATTAACTAAAGCCTTAAGTTAACTTTTTCCAGAGAAAGGTGGTCGGGGACAGTTCCCTGTTAATGTCAGAAGACTTGGTGTAAGACATAAAATAGTAAGACAGACAGATTCTGGTTTTGGGGTGGATGCTCAGGCAGGTCCAGGGGGTCCGTCGAGTCCTGAAGCCTTGCTTATCAGATCTCTTCTGCATGACCTTGTCATGGGTGGGATGGCCCAGGGAGTCCCTCGAAGCTTTGTTTATCAGGCCTCCTTCGCATGACCTTGTCATGTGTTGGATCTCCTGTGCTGGCTCCCGGCAATGTGATGCTTCATGCAGTTGAAAAAATTCAGGATGACTGGTCAAAAGAGAACAGAGAGTGTTGTATAGAATTAAAGTAGGAGAGAAAGATAGAACATATAATGCATATTTAGTATATATAATCCTCAAATAAAGAAAAATGAATATCTTTAATCAAGAGAGTGAATGATAAGCATACTGTTACCAGCCCATTGAATGACTTTGTGTAAATTAATAAAAGGGTTCTTTCTTCACAACAGTTGACTGTCATCTGTTAGAAGATTGCCAAATTGTGTGCCAGATTGCCAAGATATGTGCAAAGTATCTTATAAACTAACAAGACTATGGAGTGAAGAATTATACCTAAAGTTGTTTAAAAGACAACCTGCACTTCTCTAATCATAAGCTGAGAATAACTGGAAAATACCTTGTAAAAACATCATTATATATAAGTGTGAAGCCAGGTGAAACTTGGGCAGAAACAGAAAGAGTCCATAAACAATTCAAGAGCAAGATTAACTGAAATCTGGATTTGATATTAAGGGTATATTATCATATGTGAAACAGATATCAGGTTTCATGCGTGATACAGGATGCTTGGGGCTGGTACACTGGGATGACCCAGAGGGACGGTATGGGGAGGGAGGTGGGAGGAGGGTTCAGGATGGAGAACACATGTACACCTGTGGTGGATTTATATCAATGTATGGCAAAACCAATGCAATATTGTAAAGTAATTAGCCTCCAATTAAAATAAATAAATTTATATTAAAAAGATAAAATTAATACAATAATGTCATACATCAGATATGAGGAAGAGAAGGAAAGTTATTGTCAAGATGACACATTGGGTTCTGGCTTATATGAAAGCAAGTACATTCACTGTGACAAGAATCCACAGAAGAGTATTTGTTCTGCGTAAGAAAGAGGGAAAATTATTATTTTAGTTTTTGACTTGTTTGGAGATACATTGATGCATTCTTGTGGTGACATCAAGAGAACAGAATGGGAAGTAATCTTAGGTGAAGATAAAATTGAAATCTTTGAATTGTATGTGGAAACTGTAGTTGTATGCTTGGAAGAGACTGCCTTGAGAAAGAGTCAGCGTTGAGGAAGAGTTAAGGTTGTAGCACCTGGAAGTGGTGGAGATGAAAAGTGAAAGGGGAAGTGTGACCAAATTCAAGGGGAAAACATGAGTATAAAAGGAGGAAAGAGTGACCAATTGTATTAAATTATACTAAGACAGCACACAAACTGGAAAATTAGGAAAGATTTCTTTGGTTGACTTTTTCAAGTCTGTTTAATTAAAACGAAACAGTTGAGTTGACCTAGTTTGGAGAAGCCCATGGATTGTGTATGTAAGAAATTGAAGCAGCTATTAAATACTATTCTTGAGAAATATGGTGGAAAAGATACAAATAGAAACCAAGAAGACATAAGAAAAATATAACAAAAGTTTGTTGTTGTTTTTCCATTAGCTTATTTTTGCTATTATTCCCATTTAATGTGAGATTCTCCAGCATATTTACAAAAATAATTTTCAAAACTGTTTTTAACCTTATTGAGTCTTACATTAAATATTTCATATATTGGATTATACTCTACTTATTTCAGGAGAGCAGGCATATTAAGGGTCTCAAAATCAGAGGGAAGCATTAAACAAGTAGCACTGCATCTTGACTCAGAAAAAAATTGTTAGAATCTTAGGAACACAAGGACTGAAGGACCAAAATGGCAAAGTTTTCTGTAGGATATTTGGAGAATTATGAGATAACTGCTCTGGTAGCAGTTTCTTTTTCTGTAGTCATGAGATATAAGATTGGGAAAATAAAGTAAACCTTACTAGTTCAAAGTTTTAAATGCCAAGCAAAAGATCTATGGAAGAGTAGGGAGAAGAATGAGCCTAGACATGAAAGATGAAGGTGATGAAAAGATTCCTGTAGTTCGCGCAACTGTCAGAATCATCATAATGAAATCTCACTATTTTGGTCTAATTCTCAGTGATGCAAACATGCTTAGAAGCTGTCAGATCTCTGTTCAATCAGATCTCTGTAAATCAGCTGGATCAGAGAGGGAGCTTCAGGAGATCAGAGGGGAATGCAACAACCAGTCTGTGAAAGGCAGGACAGAGTAACACCTATGTGTATTGTTCATGCTGCATCCCTGCACACTTCCACCTGATGTTTCTCTCTCCTGATGTGGAGGGGAGCTGGGTGCTGGAAAGGGGAGGTTTGGATAGCAGACCCAGGAAGGCGACAGCTGTTGGCTGTGAAGAGACAGCCTGGAGGGACAGAAATATGGAGATTCGCAACAGGAAAAGTTTGTGAAAGAAGTCTGGACCACTATAAAACAAAGCACCATTGCTGAGTGGTGCATGAGACACAGTATCACCATTACAGCTCCCTTCCCCACCCACCAGCCCCTGGCTCTAGAGGCACTGGCTGGAGGAGGGCCAACCAGCCCCCAAAACAGCCTCTTTCACTCAGCCTGAGTGCTTCCCACGCCAAAGCTTCCCCTGGCCATGACAGCCTTGGTGGCCATGCTTGTTGATTCCGCTGTCAGCCTGTGCAGTCCAGGGCAACCTGAGGAGGAGGTGCATGTCAGAGCAGTAAACACAGAGGTGTGGCTAAAACCACAGATGTGCCCCAGGAAGTGGGCAAGTAAAGAAGAGCTGAAATCTTCCCTCATGGCTAACAGTGCATGGAGTTACACCTCCCCTGACAACTTCCTAAATTCAGTCTGCATAACATCTCAACAGAAAACAAGTGCTCCTTTAGCTGAGATGGGTCTGGCTGTAGGAGATTTGGGTTTGTGGGCACATTCACATGAGGGCTGGGCCAGGCCAGAATCTGAATTGTCTCCACAGCTCCCACAGTGGGTCCAGGTGCACAGTACTGCAGTCCTGGGACCTGACCTAAGTGTGTTTGTGGCAGTGACCTGGTGAAAAGAACACCTGAGAAATTATAGGGCTGGTTTGCCTATATACCCACTGTTAAGGTGGGATCAAAAGTAGTGCCAGCAGAAGTGTAGTTTGTGAGTCTGTACAATGGGAAAAAGGGGATACAACAGAGCACACTTACAGGTGTACAGTCCCAAAGGAGAAACACTCAAGGGTTTGTCTCCCAGTGGGAGTTACTTTGATCCAGCCTACCTCAGAACAGAAGCACAGATAAGAAACATGTCTAGGGTCCTCTACTTCAACAACTAGGGGGCGCACCATGGCCCTGACAGGGCAGTAGCAACTGCAGAGCAAAGGGGAGACCCTGCTCAATATCCACCTCACCCACCGGGAGGCAGACACCAGAAGCAAGAAGAAACACAATCCTGCAGCCCCAAGAAAGGAGACCACAAACACAGTAATTTAGGAAAAATGAGACAACAGAGAAATCTGATGCAAACAATGGAGCAAGTTAAAAAAAAAAAATCTACAAGAACAATTAAGTCGAGAGGATAGAGGCAATCTGCCTGAAAAAGAATTTAGAGTAATGCTCATAAAGATGATACAAGATCTCAGAAAAATAGTATAGGCCCATATCAAGATTGTGGTTAACAAAGACCAAGGAGAACTAAAGAACATACAAACAGAATTGAACAATATAATAACTGAAATGAAAAATACACTAAAAAGAATCAATAGCAGAAAAACTAAGGCAGAAGAATGGATAAGTAACCCAAAACACAGAATAGTAGAAGTCTCTGCTGTGGAACAGAATAAAAATATAAATAAATAAAGTAATAAGGACAGTCTCAGAACACTTCTGGGAAAACAAGAAACACATCAACATTTGAATTATAGGATTCCTAGAAGAAGAAACAAAAGAGAAAGGACATAAGAAAATACTTGAAGAGATGATAGTTTAAAACTTCCCTAATGTTTGAAAAGAAATAGTCACCCAGTTCCAGGAAGTACAGAAAGACTCATACAGGATATAAGCAAGGAGGGAAATATCAAGACACATATGAATCAAACTAACAAAAATTAAATACAAGGAAAAATATCAAAAGCAACAAGGAAAAATGAATAAATAACATAAAAAAGAATCCCTATAAGCCTATCTTTTGATTATTCAGCAGAGATTCCTCAGGCCAGAAAGGAGTGGCAGGATGTATTTAAAGTGATGAAAGGAAAAAAAAACAAACAAACTTGCAACCAAGAACATTATATCCAGCAATGCTCTCATTCAGATATGACAGAGAAATCAAAAACTTTACAGACAGACTAAAGTTAACAGAATTCAGCACCACCAAACAAGCTTTATAACAAATGCTAAAGGAACTTTTCTAGATTGGAAACAGAAGAAAAAAGAAGCACAAGAAAATATAAAAGACCTACAAACCAAAGCCAATTCAACAATGGCAATAGATACTTGTATATTGATAATCACTTCAAATGTAAAGAAATTAAATGCTCTAACCAATCGACTTAGACTGGCAGAAAATATGCAAAAACAAAACCCATATATATACTGTCTAAAAGAAACCCACTTCAGACCTACAGACACATACAGGCTGAAAGTGAGAGGATGAAAAAGACATACATTCCACGCAAATAGAAATAGAAGAAAGCTGTAAAGCAACTTTCGTATCAGACAAAATACAGTTTGAAATAGCAATTGTAATAAGAGGTCAGGAAAGTCAGGTCATAATGATCAAGAAATCAATACAAAAGGGAAGTATATCGATTGTAAATACATACACAACTAGCATTTAGAGAAGAGTTAACACCTACACTTCTAAAACTCCTGCAAAATAATTACACATGAAAGAACTCTCTCAAGTTCATTCTATGAGGCCATCACCTCCCTGATACCAAAAGCAGCTAAAGATATCACACAAAAAAACAAAACTGCAAACCAATATCATTGATGAACATAGATGCAAAAATCCTCAACAAAATACTAGCAAATAGAATCTAACAACATATTAAAAAGATGGTGAGGAAAAAAAGTGAAAGTGTTAGTTGCTGAGTCTTGTTCAACTCTTTGTGATCCCATGGACTGTAGCCCACCAGGCTACTCTGTCCGTGGGAGTCCCCAAGCAACAATGCTGGAGTGGGTAGTCATACCCTTCATTAGGGAATCTTCCCAATCCAGTGATTGAACCCAGGTCTCCCTCATTTGGGGCAGATTCTTTACTATCTGAGCCACCAGGGAAGCCCCAAGAATACCGGAGTGGGTAGCCATCCCATTTTCCAGTGTATCTTTCCTACCCAGGGATCACACTTGGGTCTCTTGTTTTGCAGGCATATTCTTTACCATATCATGTAGGTCTTATCCCAGGGGTGCAAGGATTCTTCAATATAGGTAAATCAATCAATGTGATACATCACATTCACAAACTGAAGAATGAAACCCATGTGATCACCTTAATAGATACAGAAAAAGTTTAACATCAGTTTATGATAAAAACTCTGCAGAAAGTGGACTTAGTGGGAGTATACCTCAGTGAATACTGGAGTGGGTTTCCATTCCCTTCTCCAGGATATCTTCCTCTCCTGGAGCCCAGGGATTGAACCCGGGTCTCCCACATTGTAGGCAGATGCTTTACTGTCTGAGCCACCAGGGAAGTCTGTAATAAAGGGCACAAATGACAAACCTACAGCTAACATCATACTCATTGGTGAAAAGCTGAAAACATTTCCTCTAAGATCAGATAGAAGACAAAGATGACCACTCTTGCACTTTTATTCAACAGGGTTTTGGAAGTCCTAGCCACAGCTGTCAGGGTAGAAATACATGCATGCATAAGAAGAAGAAAAAACTAAAACTGTCACTGTTTGCAGATGATGCAATACCATACATAGAAAATCCTAAAGATGCCATTAGAAAACTACTGCTGTTAAGTTGGTACTGCTGCTCCTAAGTTGCTTCAGTCATGTCCAACTCTGTGTGACCCCATAGACAACAGCTCCCCCATCCCTGGGATTCTCCAGGCAAGAACACTGGAGTGGGTTGCCATTTCTTTCTCCAGTGCATGAAAATGAAAAGTGAAAGTGAAGATGCTCAATCGTATCCGACTCTTAGTGACCCCATGGACTGCAGCATACCAGGCTCTTCCGTCCATGGAATTTTCCAGGCAAGAGTATTGGAGTGGGTTGCCATTGCCTTCTCCAAGAAAACTATTAGAGCTCATCAATTAATTTGGTAAAGTTGCAAGATATAAATATTAATATACAGAAATGTCATGAATTCCTATATAGTAACATGGCATCTGGTTCCATCACTTCATGGCAAATAGATAGGGAAACAGTGGAAACAGTGTCAGACTTTATTTTTGAGGGCTCCAGAATCATGGCAGATACTGACTGCAGCCATGAAATTAAAAGACGCTTACTCCTTAAAAGAAAAGTTATGACAAACCTAGATAGCATATTCAAAAGCAGAGACATTATTTTGCCGACTAAGGTCCATCTAGTCAAGGCTATGGTTTTTCCAGTGGTCATGTATGGATGTGAGAGTTGGACTGTGAAGAAGGCAGAGCGCCAAAGAATTGATGCTTTTGAACTGTGGTGTTGGAGAAGACTTTGAGAGTCCTGTGGACTGCAAGGAGATCCAACCAGTCCATTCTGAAGGAGATCAACCCTGGGTGTTCTTTGGAGGGAATGATGCTAAAGCTGAAACTCCAGTACTTTGGCCACCTCATGCCAAGAGTTGACTCATTGGAAAAGACTCTGATGCTGGGAGGGATTAGGGGCAGGAGGAGAAGGGGATGACAGAGGATGAGGTGGCTGGATGGCATCACCGACTCAATGGACATGAGTTTGAGTGAACTCTGGGAGTTGGTGATGGACAGTGAGGCCTGGCGTGCTGCGATTCATGGGGTCGCAAACAGTCAGACACGACTGAGTGACTGAACTGAACTGAACTGAACTGAACAAAAAATGATCAGAATAGAGATTCAGAAAACAATCCCATTTACAATCACATCAAAAGGAGCAAACTACTTTGTAACAAACCTAAGGAGGCAAAAGATCTATACTCAAAAACAAGATACTGAAGAAAATTATCAAAGTTGACACAAACAGGTGGAGAGAAGAATCCATATTGTCAAAATATCTATACTACTTAAAGCAATCTTCAGATTCAATACAATCCCTATCAAATTACCTACAGCATTTTTCATAGGATTAGAATGAAAGCATTTTACAACTTGTATGGAAACACAAGAGAACTCAAATAACCCAAGTGATCTTGAGAGCTGAAAACAAAACTGAAGGAAACAGGTGCCCTGACATCAGACTATACTACAAAGTTACAGTAATCAAAACAGTAGGATACTAGCACAAAAACAGAAATATATATCAATATATTAGGATTGAAATTCCAGAGATAAATTTATACATCTATGGCCACCTCATCTATGACAAAGGTAGTTAGAACATACAATGGAGAAATGACAGTCTCTTCAATAAGTGTACAGGGGAAATTGGATAGTTACATGTCAAAGAATGAAATTAGAACACTTCCTAACATCATACACAAAAAATAAACTCAAGATGAATAAAATCCCTAAATGTAAGGCCAGATACTATAAAACTCTTGGGGGGAAACATAGAACACACTTTGATATAAATCACAGGAAGATCTTTTTGTAGCAACTACATAGAGTAATAAAACTAAAATTAAAAAAAAAAAAATAAGTAACTGAGACCTAATTAAACTTAAAAGATTTGATACATCAAAGGAAATCATAAAGAAAATGAAAATATAGTCTCAGAATAGGAGAAGCTATTTGCAAATAAATCAACTGATAGCAACTAATCTTTATAGTATGGAGACAGCTTTTGCAGGTCAATATAAAATTTAAAAAACAATCAAAAGATGAGTTGAAGACCTAAATAAACATTTCTCCACACAGATGACCAAAAAGTGTATAAAAACATGCTCTACATCACAAATTGGAGAAATGCAAATCAAAATGACAATAAGGTATCACCTCATACTGGTAAGAATGGCCATCATCAAAAAATCTACAGTTACATTGATGTATGGCAAAACCATCACAATACTATAAAATAATTATCCTCCAATTAAAATCAATCAATTAATTAAAACTTAAATAGTGGAGCAGGTTCAGAGAAAGGGGAACCCTCTTACATTATTGATGGTAATATAAATTGATTGGGCTTCCCTGGTGGCTCAGATGGTAAAGCATCTGCCTGCAATGAGGGAGACTTGGGTTCAATCTCTGGGTCGGGAAGATCCCCTGGAGAAGGCAGTGGCAATCCACTCCAGCACTCTTGCCTGGAAAATCCCATGGACGGAGGAGCCTCATAGGCTACAGTCTATGGGGTCGCAAAGAGTCGGGCATGACTGAGCGACTTCATTTTCACTTTCCAAAGTGATACCGTTGCTCTGGAGAAAAGGATGGAGGTTCCTTTAAAAACGAAGAATAAAACTATTATGTGACCCCCAACTCCACTTCTAGGTATATGCCCTGATAAAACCATATTTCAAAAAGGTACAAGCACCACAATGTTCACTGCATCACTATTTACAATAGCCAGGACATGGAAGCTACCTAAATGTCCATTGACAGATGAATGGATTAAAAAACATGTGGTACATATTTACAGTGGAATATTATTAAGCCAAAAAAAATGAATGGAATAACACCATTGCAGAACCATGGATATATCTAGAGATTGTTCTACAGAGTGAAGTTAAGTCAGAAAGAGAAAGACAAATATTTGTGAATTGGTTATATATGGAATCTAGAGGTGCAGATGAACTTCTTTCCAAAGCAGAAATGGAGTCACAGATGTAGAAAACAAATTTATGGTTACCAAGGAAGGAAGAGGAGTAGGATGAATTGAGAGACTGGGGTTGACATTTACACACCACTACATAAAAGAGGTAACTAACTGCAACCTATTGAACAGTACAAAAAATGATACTCAGTGCTCTGTGATGACCTAAATGGGAAGGAAATCTAAAAAAGAATGGATATATATATATATATATATATAATATTTGAATAAATAAAAAATAGATAACTAATTCACTTTGCTGTACAGCACAAACTAATATGACACACCTATACTATAATAAAGTTATTTTTTTTTCCTGAGAAAATATTAAGTAGTAAAAATATAATGGTTAAGAGCCTAAGTCTTGGTACTAAAAAAAATCTTTTGTTTCTATACTTGTTACATTCTTCTTTACTAAATAATCTAAGGAATATGTTCTTAACTCTCAATGACTCACTGAAGACAGCTTGTTTCTGTGTTACTTATTAGAAATAATAATCCATTATCAACTTGTAAGTGATATTATGTCATTATCTTTAATTTTTCACAAATTTGTATGAAAGAAACAACACATTTTAAAGTATTGATAAATAGCAGTGTATATATTTTCAGTCTAGACATTTGATATTTAAATGTAATTTTCTGAATTGGATTCTCATGTCTCTGCTCCATTTTTAATTTGAGGAGTCTTTCTTCAGATTTTAAAAAAATCATATCTTTGGAAAATTTGTCTGCAATGCAGGGGACCCAGGTTCAGTCCCTGGGTAGGAAAAATCACCTAAAGGAGGAAATGGCTACTCACTCCAATATTTCTGCCTGGAGAATTCCATGGACAGAGGAGCCTAGCAGACTACAGTCCACAGGGTTGCAAAGAGTCGGACACAACTGAGTGACTATATTTTCGCTATAGTGTATATGTGTTTATAATCTTTCTTTTTTTGAGTATAGAGAATCATTCCCACTAACAAGTAATATTAATAATCTTAATCTCATTCAATTTTTGTTATTTATTATTTTGTTTTTTCATAGTTAACTCAGATATATTCAGACATTCTTTTGATGTTTAGTTAAATGAGTGTCCAACTTAAATTAGCTTTCATTTGAATGAACTATTACTCGAGGAAGTTTTCATTGAAAAATTTCCTGGGACTTACATGTTTCCTTTGTTCATTAAACACAAGTGTTGTATGGTCTATTTCTTCTTATTTTATCCTATGTGAATTACACTTTAATTATTCATGTCATGTCTTTGTACTATATTTTGTCTCCGGTAAGCCTTTTAATGGGCTTCCCACGTGGCTCAGCTGTAAAGAATCTATCTACTAAAGCCAAAGATTCAGGAGATACAGGTTCAGTCCCAGGAAGATCCCCTGGAGAAGGGAATGGCAACTCATTCCAGTATTCTTACCAGTATAATCCCAAGACCAGAAGAGCATGATGGGCTACAAGTCATGGGTTGCAAAGAGTTGGAAACGACTGAACAAGCACACAATCCTTTTGAAAATATCTCTTTTTGTTTGTTTGATGTATATTCTTGTCCACTTATTTTTCCATTTTAACCTCAGAATCATTTGTCATGTTTGGGATGAGTATATCACTGGTGAGTTTGACTTTATTTTGCCTTAATAATAAATTAGGGAGACTCAATTATATATAAATTAAATATAAGTAAATATAATGATATAAATATATAAATATAAATTAAGTAAATAAACTTAGTTGCTCAGTCGTGTAGGACTCTTTGCAACCCCATGAACAGTAGCTCACCAGACTCCTCTTTCTGTGAGTTCTCCAGGTAAGAATATGTAAGTGGGTAGCCATTCACTACTCCAGGGTATCTTCCTGACCCATTGATCAAATGTGGGTTTCCCACATTGCAGGCCAATTCTTTAACATCTGAGGAGAAATATCAATAACCTCACATATATATATGATACCACTCTAATGGCAGAAAGCAAAGAGGAACTAAAGAACCTCTTGATTAAGGTGAAATAGCAGAATGGAAAAGCTGGCTTAAAACTCAAACTTCAAAACAATTAACATCATGGCTTCCAATTCTATCATTTCATGACAAATAGATGGGGAAACAATGGAAGCAGTGACAGACTTTATTCTCTTGGGCTCCAAAATCAATGTAGATGGTGGCTCCAGCCATGAAATTTAAAGATGCTTGCTCCTTGGAATAAAAGTAATGACCAACCTAGACATCATATTAAAAAGCAGAGACATTACTTTGCCAACAAAAGTCCTCTAGTCAAAGCTGTGATTTTTCCAGTGGTCATGTACTGGATGTTGGACCAAAAAGAAAGCTAATTGCCAAAGAATTGATGTTTTCAAATTGTGGTGCTGGAGAAGATTCTTGAGAGTCCCTCGGACAACAAGGAGATCAAACCAGTCAATCCTAATAAAATCTTCCCTGAATATTCATTGGAAGGGCTGATGCAGAAGCTGAAGCTCCACTTCTTTGGCCACCTGATGTAAAGGGCTGATTCACTGGAAAAGACTTAATGCGGGGGAAAGATTGAGGGTAGGAGAAGGGGGCAGCAGAGGATCAGATGATTAGATAGCATTGCCCACTCAATTCACCATGAATCTGAGCAAACTTTGGGAGACAGTGAAGGAAAGAGGAGCCTGGCCTGATGCAGTCCATGGGAGCACAGAGTTGGACACCACTTAGCGACTGAACAACAACAATAATAATCTCATTGAGTTGTGGTATGGATTAGATGAGTTTTTATGACAAAGACAGCTTGGTAAAGTACCTGTCTTCTGTGATACACTCAGTAAAAGTTGGCAAACATGTAGGAAATATTCTATATTTTATATGTATTTTCTGACTTAACTGCTTAAAGTTCTTATAAAATTTTTATTCACTTTTGTTTAATAACTATGTCTATTATTTATGCATAATAATTTTCTCAATTCTATTTTCAACAGTTATGCCTTTTTGCTGATTTCTATGTTGGAATATTTATATCTAGAGGCTACATACTATGCAATATAATAGTTTTAATAGTGGTTTTTAGGTCAGGGTCCTGACAGTGGTAAAACACACACTAAAACTGAGTAATTAAAAAAGAAATAATACCAAGATTATTTAACAGTATGTGAGTTGGGGTAAGAAAGTATCATGTTAGAGTAAAGGTCTAGCCCTCTTAAGAAAGAGGTGCTCATAATTCCTTTATGCTAAAGAGACAACAGAGAAAGCTATTATCAGGACCTGAAGACAGAATTTATTGAGAAATGCAAACAGTGTGTAGTAGCATAATAGAGCAAACCAAGGGAATTTACACACCAACCTAATTCTCCTCTGTCTTTAATGTCTGCAGGTATAAAACTTTGGATAAATCAAAAAGGATATCTTAGGAGAGAGGAACTCTTCTTCTTGTTGTTCAGTCTCTAAGTCATGTCCAACTTTTGCAACCCCATGGCCTGCAGCATTCCAGGCTTCCCTGTCTTGTTTCCAGCTTGTGGTTCATCCACCTCAGCACTTCACCTGAGGTACTCTGCATATAAGTTAAATAAACAGGATGGCAATATATAGCCTTGATGTGCTCCTTTCCCAATCTTGAACCAAGTTCAATAGGAAATCTGAAAGTTATTTATTTGAATTGCCCTTTCACGGCACAGAAGACAGTGCATATGAGGGGGATTAGTGAATGATAACCAGTTGAGGGGCAACACTGTCACATTTCGATATGTTTTGACATGTCTTGGTGTGTTTCTATTTCTTCATAGAAATAACATTGAGTTCTAAGATAGTTCTAATGAGGCTAAAATTTCTCTTTCACAAAGCAATGTTTTACCCTATTACTAATTAGCTATTTTCAAATAAATCAGGAAGAGATGTTAGTTTTCCTTTTACTGTATTTACTCACTTATTTACATGTTTTCTGAGGTTCAGTTATAACCCAGGTTCTCAACAGGTGCCCAAATTGCATTAGAAGTTAATTCATTCAGAGTTAGTTCCTGCCTTCATGAAAATTTCTACAATTCAGTGAGACAGACAAAATAAGGTAAGAAAACAAACCTATGAATAAAAGATTCCCAAATTTAAAGTATTGCAAAGAAAACAGGTAATATGCTGCAATGCAGAATGATTCTGGTGGAAGGTAGGAAGGAGTAAGTGGGGCTTGTACTTTCATAAGATGTTCATCTGGGCTTCCCTGGTGGCTCAGATAGTAAAGAATCCACCTGCAATGCAGGAGACCCAGGTTCGATCTTTGGGTCAGGGAAAACTCCTGGAGAAGGGAATGGCTACCCACTTCAGTATTCCTGCCTGGAGAATTCCGTGGACAGAGGAGCCTGGAGGGCTACAGTCCATGGAATCACAAAGAGTCAGACACAACTGAAGTGAGATCATGCACACATGCATAGTTGATTTACAATGTAGTGTTAATTTCTGCTGTATTCCATGGGATCACAGAGAGTCGAATGACGGAGAGACTAACAGTTTCACTTTTTCATTTCATGCAAGTCATTATGAAAGAGCACATTTAAGCTGAGACACACAATATGATTCCATAATGGCAAAAACAGCCAGGACCAGAACTGAGGAAAAGCATTTGAGAAATACTACACTAAAGATTTAAGGTTGCAATGTGGGAAGTGAAAAACAAGTAAAGTTGGGGTCTAATGCTTCAGGGCAAGAGAAGAGGAACTGAGATTGGCCAAGTGGCTGTATAGTCCATAGCTTATAATAAGATTAGACTTTATTCTCTAAGCCAGGCAAAGCCATTTGTCCCTTATTTCTCTGACACTTCACCTTCAATCATTTAAGGAATCAAGTTAGTTTTATCTTCAAAATATGTCTAGTATGCATCACTTTTTAATGACAGCTACCATCTTGTTTCCAGACCATTTGATCTTAATATCTTCCTAATCGTGCCTTCATCCCAACTTCTTGTTCTCACTATCCCATACACAGTGGTCAGGGGTATCTTCCTAAGAGTAGAAGTAATTCAAACTGTACCAATATTGTTTTCAGATTAATGTGGAATACGGTTATTTACTTAGTTATTAATGTTAATGTAGGAAAAGTGTGCTCTTTATTTATACCCAAAACTTTGTATAAATCATTTCATATAATTCTCTAGATGTCATTTACATACATATATTAATTTACATATCTATACAATAAAACAGTCTAATGAATTATATTATCTTAAGATATATCATTGGGCATTTTAGATAACTTTTCTTTTCAAAGATAATTTATTAGTGTTCCTGAATAGTTTATGTTGATATTTAAACTCATTACACATAAAACGGAGATACTGTGGATTTGATCCCAATCCACAGTAATTGCTGTGTTCAGTAATCCCAGAACACAGTAATAAAGCGAGTATTGGAGGGCAGAGGATGAGATGCTTGGATGGAATCACTGACTCAATGGACATGAGTTTGAACAAGCTACAGAAGATAGTGAAAGACAGGGAAAGCTGGAGGGCTGCAGTCCATGGGGTTGCAAACAGTCGGACACGACTGAGAAACTAAACAAGACAATAAATTGAGTCACATAGATTTTTTGATTTCCCAATGTTTAAAATTTATGTTTACATCATTTGTAGCCTGTTAATTGTTCAATAACATTATGTCTAAATAATATGCATACTTTAATTAAAAATAATTAATTGCTACAAAATGCTAGCCATTATCTGAACCTTCAGTGACTCATAGTAGTAAGTCAGAGATCACTGGCTGCAGATTACCATAACAGATGTAATAATGATGAAAATATTTGGAATATTGAAGCAATTAATAAAATGTGGCATAGTCATGAAGTGAGCAAACGCTGTTGGAAAGCAGTGTCAACAGTGTCAACAGACTTGCTTGGTGTAGGGTTGACATGTGCCTTCAGTTTGTAAAGAACACAGTATCTGTGAAGCACAATAAAGCCAAATGCAAAATAACAAGATATGCCTGTACATATTTCACAGATGTATATACTTCCTGGGTGGCAGTGCTAGTGGTATAAAACCCACTGCCAATGCAAGAGACACAAGGGATGAGGGTTCGACCCCTGGGTGAGGAAGATCCCCTGGAAGAGGGCAGGTAACCCACTTTCTTGCCTGGGGAATCCCATGGGCAGAGGAGGCTGGTAAGCTACAGTCCATGGCGTCACAAAGAGTTGGGTAGACTGAGGGACTTAGAATGCGGGCACATGTCTAAACATACTTTGTCTTATTGAATTCCATGGTTTTGTATTTGAGGCAAAGAGCTTTATAACTGTTATATAACCACTGGGACTATAAAAGAAGCATTTTGTCTCATGGAATTTTTTAAAACATATTTTCTTAGGTATCTTCAAACATCAGGACAAGTTCTATATGTTCTGAAACTATTTCAGAGATTTTTTTTTAACATAGAATATAATTTCAATTGTACAAACTGATTAAATTCATCGCATGAATATAATTCCTTTCTGGTTTTCATAATTACTATAGGCTTCATCTAATTGTTATATTGAAGTTTACATTTATTGAGAACTTTTGATTATGATGTTGAAAAGGTGATTGTGGATGTACTCATCACATTTTCAACTTTTCTTCTAATCCAGGCAATATCATTTGTATAGACATAATTTTGATTCAATAATATAATAATATCAAGCATTTTTAATGAATCTAAATTATGAATAAGAAAATTAGAGAAGAATAAAGAAGAACCTATCAAAGATAATCAGCCTTCTGTACAGCACCATTCATCTTTGGCCATTGTTCTCTCTCTCTGTTGTCTCTTATTATAAAGCACATCTTATCATGTACAATTAAAAAATGATTTAGTGGCCAGTCAAATCAATTTATTATTCATCTTTAATAAAATATCACTCTATATTCAGAATATTCTAATATTCTGAAAATGTGGTTTGGTCTCTTTTTCCTCACTTTCACCATGGCATTTCAGTTCAGTTCAGTTCAGTTCAGTTGCTCAGTCGTGTCTTGACTCCTTGTGACCCCATGAATCGCAGCACGCCTGGCCTCCCTGTCCATCACCAGCTCCTGGAGTTTACCCAAACTCATGTCCATTGAATCAGTGATGCCATCCAACCATCTCATCATCTGTCGTCCCCTTCTCCTCCTGCCCTCAATCTTTCCCAGCATAAAGGTCTTTTCCAATGAGTCAGCTCTTCACATCAGGTGGCCAAAGTATTGGAGTTTCAGATTCAGCATCAGTCTTTCCAATGAATATCCAAGACTGATTTCCTTTACGATGGACTGATTGGATCTCCTTGTAGTCCAAGGGACTCTCAAGAGTCTTCTCCAACACCACAGTTCAAAAGCATCAATTCTTCGGCACTCAGCTTTCTTTATATCCAACTCACACATCCATACATGACCACTGGAAAAACCATAGCTTTGATTAGATGGACCTCTGTTGGCAAAATAATGTCTCTGCTTTTTAATATGCTGTCTAGGTTGGTCATAACTTTCCTTCTAAGGAGTAAGCATCTTTTAATTTCATTGTTTTAGTCACTATCTGCAGTGATGGCAATTATATCAACACAACCATAGCAATTACATCAACGTAAACAAAAAGTCAATGGTTCAAAATGAAGTAGATAAATTGCTAATTTTCATTAAAGTCAGTTTATAATCCTCTTGAGCAAAGCCCCTTCACTGCATACTATGGTGAGATCCAATGTGAGACAGCAGTTTTTTGGTTTTGTTTCAATTGCAGTGCATAACCCCTTAGGTAATTCTATTTGTGCTACTCACATAAATCAAGGTAATTCTATGATACAGGTTTTATATTATAGTTTCTTATGTACTTATTACTTGGAGACTGATGCTTCTGAAACTTTTTTTTAACTGCAGTGTAAACTGACAGATTGCCCTAAGGGGTTCTTTCTTTGAGGAGAAATGACTAGAGGCTGTATTTTATTTTTGTAACCTCAGTTTCGCATTTGTAAACCGATTAAACTGAAATGCATTTATCTTACAACGAAAAAGGAAAAACTGATTCCTAATGGACTTGCCAGAGCAGTTTGGGACTTTTACTCATAGAGTTTCAGTTAATATCTAAATGATGATTGGTGTATCAATTAAGATAGCTTAAAATCAAAATAAAATAAATTTTAGTCTAATCCCCAAAGTAGGCAATAGTGTTTAGAGAAATTAATCATTGTATATGTTTTGTGATTCCTCATTTGTTTTCTTTCAAACCTAAAACAGAATATTAATAATTTTGTTAACTAAAGACTTCCTCTCCATTTGAATTGTCATTCTAAAATGAGTTGTATAAACCAAAAACAATATTTATTTAAGGATTTTTTGATGTTTGGCAAATGGTTTATACTTCCTATCAGCCACATGGTTTATACTTCTTATCTGCATAATTAGTTATTACTACTCAATCGTATTTCACAAAATGTAGGCAAACAAAACAAAGAAAAATATGCATGTAAGTTTGACTGTATTTTCTCCAGGAAATGTAGGGTATATATGAGTAATCAAGGAAACATCATTAAAAATCATTATGCAATTGAGAGAATAGAAAAAGAGACAAGCTGGGAGAAATAATTTAAAGTAATTTAAATTGATAAAAATTGTAGGGCAAAATCTTTATGTCTAGCACAAGAGTATATCAGAAGGCACATTGTTAACCACCAATAGAGGCTTGAGCTTTGTTTGTTACCAATGTTGATTTAAGGAGCTGGAAGCATGCCAGAAAGAATAAGAAAAAGGCATAGATATTTGAAACTCAGAGAGAAATACTGTATGAAAAGCTGCTATAACCTATAAAGGCACACCTTCAAAATTTTGCATTAACATGAGCTAATTTGTAATATGAAGAGTGGCGTGGAAGAGCGAGCCTAGACATGGGGAAGTCTGAAAGTAAGCACTTACCCAAAGTCACTGAGTATCCAGAACTGAATGAGGATCCTAACCTGTGTTTCAAGATAATCATATGGATTCTTATTTTCAATTAAGATTTTGACCATAAAATTTTGAAAAGCTTTTTTTCTGAAGTATTTGCTATTTTTGTCATATGGATTTTTAAAATCTTTTTAAGATTAATATTTTGTACAGTAGATTCTTATTGGCTATCTATTTTAAATACAGCAGCGTGTACATGTCAATCCCAAACTCCCAATAGAATTTATTTAATTTAATGAGAATTTTACATATTTTCTCTGACTGTTTAACAATTTGGAATGTTATTAACCAGTGGTAATACAGAAACTGAAAAAAGTGAAAATGAAAGTGAAAGTTGCTGAGTTGTTTCTTACTCTTTTTGACCCCATTGACTGTGTTCTCCAAGCAGGATCTTGGCCAGATCTTTTCCAGGGGATCTTCCCAATCCAGGGATTGAACCCAGGTCTCCTGCATTGCAGATGGGTATTTTACCAGCTGAGTTACCAAGGAAGCCCATTATGGAAGAATTGCAGGTGTATTCTTTACCAGCTGAGCCACCAGAGAAGCCCAATATAGAAGTTATTAACATCATATCAAAGTGTTCAATTTTATACAATTAGTATTTCTTTCTCTTTTAAAAATGTTCTGATTATTTTAATTACTATTACTGAAACAATACAATAAAATTAATGTTTTAATGAATGGACATGCCTCACACTGTAAGCCTATAAGGACTTATGGAATATTCAGTAAATACATACAACTCATTTTAAAGATTTTATAATTTCACAAAAATTCCACATTCTAAACATTGCTGGAAGCAGCTGTGTGTTACGGTCCTGAGGAAAAGTTCTTACTAAACCAACAAAGCCACCTTTTTATCAACTGATACAGTGCTAATAAACATTAGAAAATATTTTGGGCCTGGTTGTCAAGTACTGAGAAATGATACTGCACCCTTGAATACGTTCTTAATATTAGTTGGCTGATAACGTTGCTGCAGGTGTCATTTATCGCCATGAACTATACTGCTTCACTTTATCACTCAGACTAGATCACAATGTTCCAACAGCTGCAGTCTGTTAACTCTCAACCAAATAGCTAAAATGCCCTTAAAGGAAACCTTACTTGCCTTTGAAGGTTCGCTAGCAATTTTGAAGATTCATAAACACTGGTAAAGCTCAATATTTGCTATTGGATCAATACTGAATTAATTGTGAAGTAAAAGAGAAAAAGACTTTTTATCCTCCACGAGAAAACTGAGTAACAAATATTGTTACAAAACAATACAGGTCTTACAAAACAATATTTGTAAGACCTGTACACATATTTCAGTAAAAATCAAGAATTTTATACTCTATTGGATTGCCCTTGCAAACTACAAAAGCGTAACATGCTCATGGCAATGGATGACACATAAGAGCACAAGATAAAACTAAGTGTGCATGTGTTCTCAGTTGCTTCAGTCGTGTCCGACCTTTTGTGACCCCATGGACTGTAGCCCACCAGGCTCCTCTGTCTGTGGGATTTTCCAGGCAAGAATACTGGAGTGAGTCGCCATGCCCTCCTCCAGGGGACCTTCCCGACTCAGGGATCTAACCCATCTTTTCTCCATTCCACTCCCTCACTCCAAAAGGAAAAAAAAAATATTAACTGTACAGTGGACATCTTTTCAAGTAAATTTTCTATGCTCATGGAAACATATGACATAAGACACACAAAATCTGTTTATACAAAAATGTCTATTATAGACATTACTTTGCAACTAGAATCTTTTACCTAGCAGTATGTTTATAGAGATTGATTTTTTTTAATGATTGTATAGTATCAGATATATATAGACTATGTTATGATTTTTTTACTCATTGTCATTCTCCTATTATTGGGCATTTGGGGTGCTTTCATTTATTATCACTTCAGAGAATTTTGCTGGAAGTTGTTAAACAGTGGAACTTTTCTTTCCATATTTTTATTATGAAGTGAGAATGTTGAATATAGTGGGGTGCATATTTCAATTTTAGATGCTACCAGTTCAGTTTCCCAGAAGATTGCTGTGATTGGCACTTTCATCAGAACTGTATGAGAAGGCCGTTTTGCTTGTTCTCACCAGCATTGGATATTATTAGTCTTCAGTATATTTGCCAATATAATCAATGAATTGTTAGTCATTGATTAGCTTTTTCTTGATTAATAAAGAGGTTAAACAGCTTTTAAAATATTTAGTGGAAAACTGAAATGATAGTATTTCTTAACTCTGTATATGCTTGTCGTAATCTCAACCAACTTTTTCATTTCGTTTAATGGTCCTTTACTTTTTAATTTGCTGGAGCTATTCGTACATTGAAATATCATTACACTCCTTTTTTTCTATGTTTCAGATCTTTTCTCCTAGCTCTTTTATGTTTGTCTTATTTTTCTATTTGGAAAATATTAATTTCTTATACTCAAATATATTACATATGCTTCTTTCCTTGGTGTCTTGGTATCTTCTGTCTTGAAAAATGTCTTTCTAATTTTTTAAATTTGGATTTTAATCTTTTTAGAATTTACTTTTACATGTGGTATGAAATGGTGGTTTAATTTGCTGTTTACAATGCTTTTTGTTGATTGAAAATTAATATTGTAATTCTACAAATTTCCAAAGATATTACTTATATACTTATATGATTCTAACATGTAATTATTCCAGTATGGATTTTATAGCATGGTACTTATTTCTTTTTTCCTCCCCTCCTTTCTGGTTTCGAGTCCTGAAAACATTGATGATTCTAAACAAAATCCCTGTGAATTACCTGCTATTCTGACTTTTGTTCTGCTGCTGCTGCTAAGTCGCTTCAGTTGTGTCCAACTCTGCGTGACCCCATAGACGGCAGCCCACCAGGCTCCCCCATCCCTGGGATTCTCCAGGCAAGAACACTGGAGTGGGTTGCCATTTCCTTCTCCAACACATGAAAGTGAAAAGGAAAAGTGAAGTCGCTCAGTCGTGTCCGACTCTTAGCGACCCCATGGACTGCAGCCTACCAGACTCCTCCGTCCATGGGATTTTCACGTCTGTTGTTATTTGGGCTGGGGGAGGGAGCAGAGTACATGCATGTGTGTGTTTGCATGTGTTTGTGTTTGTCTATGTGTGTATCGTGTGGTTGTAACTCTCTCTGCCTTTTCTTCATTTGTTTTTGAACTGGCATAGATTCTGACAACCTAAAGAGTTATACTCCGCTCAGACTTTTATCAGAAGGTTTTGTTTGCTATTTTCTTTGGAACACTGTAAATATCTTCTGGCTACAGTAGCACAGGTGATTTTTGATGAACCAGTTCAAGAAATGGCTGTGAAAGCTATGAAGCTCACAGTTAGAAATTAAGTAAATTTTAGAAATTAGTTAGGAATTTCATTACTTGGCAGGGTTGGGGCTAGCATTTTATTTTTTGTTTTGTTTTTTTGAAGTGATATTGGATATACAGAAATAGATTAATAAGCATTTGCATGGTCATGACTCACTTCATTGTCATTAATGACTAAGGGTATAATATCAGTTTCATTCTCTACTACAAAGACAAGGAATTAAAAAGGGGGAGAGTGTAAAGTAGCAAAATAACTGATAATGATAATGACCATTATTTAATAATTCTTACTATCCAACACATTTTATAATAATAATCATACATGTTGAAATTTAAAATATGTGTTTGAAAAATAAAATTGTACTTTTAAAAATGATGTTGCTGCTGTTGTTTAGTTGTTAAGTCATGTCTGACTCTGCAACCCCATAGACTGTACCCTGCCAGGCTCCTCTGTCCATAAGATCTCCCAGACAAGAATACTGAAGTGGGTTGCCACTTCCTTCTCCAGGGGATCTTCCTGATCCAATGACTGAACCCATGTCACCTGCATTGACAGGTGGATTCTTTATCAATGAGCCAAAAATGATATTTCAATTTAAGTTTGAGTTTTCTTTTGTGATATAAATAATTTCCATTCATGTAAAATTTTACCTGAAGGCTATTTTCCTAGGTGGTTGGTTAGTGGGGATATCACTGATAATGAGAATAATGAAATGAAGACAGTCAAATACGCAACAGATTTGTCCAATTCTTCTAATTTCTCTGATGTTCACATAGAAAAAATATTTTATTTCCCTTGGAAGCATTAAGAAAAGGGATCCAAACTGTTGTAACATCGAAGTTTAAATCCAAACAAATGTATTCAGACTGTGAAAATCACAAATGCTTGAACAAAATAGATTCTTTATTATACAAAATATTTTATTCCCTTAAAGTTTAATTTTAAAGACAGTTTAAAGCAAAAAGAAATCAGGACTAAGGCTCATAAGTTAATTCATATAGAATACAACATTTAAAAGCAACTCTCCTACAGTTATTTGTTGTATATAATTATTTTACACTTTGTTCATGCTTATTTATCAAGGTACTTATAAATGTGATCATCAGTGAAGTTCTATCATATCAGGGTTTTCAAAATATTAAAACAGTGATTAACAAGGTGAAATGAAAGGAAAAAGCATATAATTATATCAATGAATTCAGAAAAAAATAAGCCTTATCAAAATTTATTTGTAATCAAAGGAACATTTTTAGTTACAAAATTTGAAAATTTTTAAGCTATTTAAGGTAATGGTCAAACATACAAATAAATACAAATAAAGTCTGTCATCATGTTTATGGCTATTTTAGAAATATTTCCCAAAAGAACTAGAATAGAATTACATTCTCTATCATTATCTCGTTTTAATTTTATAGGTTGTATGTGTGGTATGGAAGAGTAGCAGATCCTGGCTAATTTCAATAAATCTAGAAATTGAAACATAATATAAAATTAGGTGAAAAATGTCATTTCTTATGTAGGACAGGGAAATCTTGGAGAATCTAGAAATCATTAGAAATAAAATAGTTAAAGCAACATTGTTCACCATAAAAATAATATTCAGAAATCAGAATACTTTATAATCACAATTAAATAGTATTTTTTAAAACCTCAAAAAAGCTAAAATTAGAAGATACACATAAGTTTAGCTACTAAATGATGCATAAGACTTTTCTAAAGAAAGTTATAAAATTATAACAAAGTATTATAAAGATCTCAAAAACTGGATAAACATACTATGATCATGGACAACACTATTCAAAATATAAATATTCTAATTATTTAAAAAATCATTAATTTAAAAGTTCTCATTTAGAATACTAGTGATATGTTCATAGTATTTGATTAACTAATTTGCATGCAGAGGAACAATCTGTACAAATGTCGAGAATAGCCAAAGAAATATGGGTGAAATAAAGGTAGCAAGACTTATAAGTAAGTACATGTTAAGGATCAGAGGAGAAGTTCTCCTCAGAAAAAGAGAGGCATGCTGATATATAATGAGTTCCCATTGGGTGAAAAACGCAGCAAGTGAAAGTACTTCTTCCTCATATCTCAGAACAAGTGAGGAGTTTTCAAGTCAACCACTTAGAGAGCTGAACACGTGTTCTTTCAGATTTGGGGATCGTAGAGCCTGGTGTCTGGTTACCGTCTGGAAAAGGGTAAAAAAAGAAAAGCTGTGGTTGAAACAGTCTTCTTCGCTGACTGTGTTCAGAGCAAGCTGTGCTTATTAATGGTGGTGAAAGGATCCATGGTCTGTCACTTGAATTTACAGAGGCAGGGGTATTCCGATAAAAGAGCTCATGGGTTCTGTAGGACCCATCAGTAAAGAAAGGAGTTTAAAGCGGTCTTCCAGGCAACAGGTAGCATTTGCTAAGGGGCTTCACCCAGAAGTCACCACAAGAGAATCTCTAAAAACAAAACACAAAAAAGCACACTAATAGACAGTAATAGCAACTATGGTCTTCCCTAAGGCTCAGCTGGTAAAGAATCTGCCTATAATGCTGGATACCTGGGTTTGAGCCCTGGGTTGGGAAAATTCCCTGGAGGAGGGAAAGGCTACCCACTACAGTTTTCTGACCTGGAGAATTCCCTGGACTGTATAGTCCATGGGGTCACAAAGACTTGGACACGACTGAGCAACTTTCAGTTGCATCTGAACTGTCTTGAAGGAACAGAGACCATGTTAAATATTATCCATGAAGCAGAATCTTTATTTATTAAAGACTAATTTTTGGGAAGTTTAAGCAAATGGCTCAAATAAATAGAAAATAAAGATGTGTCAAAGAAAAAGTAATTGAAAAGGAAACCATTAAGATAGTACTTCCATTTAAAATAACATTTGAGGACTTGAGGATTGTAGACAATATAATAAATGAATACTAAATAAGACTGCTTGGTTACTTATAAAACTTATTGATTCCATATGTAACTAAGTTCAGTAATTTGTAGGGCTATCTTTTCTAGCAGAAAGAAAGTGTCTGCATCTCTCTTGGACAAAATTATCCAACTTAATATGTACTAAGTCTGGGACTTTGAAATGAATTGGATAAAGTACATTTCTCTGGATAATCCTCAGGTGGGTCTTTTAAATAGTGAACTCATATGACCTTAAAGTGACATATTGCCCACCTTTTAGACTTATTTCCAAGTTTGGGATAATTTTTCTTAAAGTATGTTCATTTTGAATTCCCTTCACTGTGGTCAGTCCTCAAGGATTAAAAACTCACCTTTAATGGCATCTCCTAACCAAATTCCACTCTCCATGACACACTTTGAAGTCTGAAGCCAATCCCCCAGATGAAGGAAAAGGAGTCTATTTAATCTAAATAATTTTCAAGGCTTTTATGACCACACTGTATTATACATTTTAGTTACTATACGGAGACTGATAAGGTTATATTGCATTTTGAAAATTTCTTAGGGCAGTGGAACTTATATGTTACAATCAAAACAGAGCAAAACAAAACAAAAGATAAATATGTGAGGTGATAGATGTGTTAAATAACTCGATGGCGGGATTCTTTCACAACATATATGTATATCAAATCATAGTGTGTGTGCACGTATGTTCAGTCATATCTGATTCTTTGTGACCCTCATGAACTGCAGCCCACCAGGTCCTCTGTCCATGGAATTTCCCAGGCAAGAACACTGGGGTGGGTTGCCATTTCCTACTCCAGAGGATCTTCCTGACCCAGGAATCAAATCTGTATCTCCTGCATCTCCTGCATTGTCAGGCAGATTCTTTACCACTAAACAGTTTGGAAGCCCTCATCATAATGTCCCAGTGTACTTTAAATGTCTTACAGTTTCCTTTGTCACTTACACATCAGTAAGACTGAAAAAAATACGGCTGTTTTTAAGACTAAGAATGACACAAAATGCTGTGGATGAGTCATAGATTTTCTAACAGGACATATTTTGAAGTGACAGTGGGAGAAAGAATAGGATTGCTTCATGAATGATTTTATAGAATAGTTATATTTGTAGGAAGGAAAATTATAAATGATTGCCATTTACAGGAGAATGAACAAATAAATTGTGCTATAATCCTATAATAAGATATATTACACAATTAAAATGAATTAACTCTAAATGTGATGCAACATCCTAGACTGAATCCTGGAACAATAAAAAAGCATTAATGGGAAAAAATGGCTAATTTCAAATAAAGCATGAATTTTAGTTAATGGTAATATTCCTAGGTTTGTTTCTTAGTTTTGATAAATATTCTGTGGTGATATAAAATGATAACATTAGAGGAATATGGATAATGGGGTTATGGGAACTGTGATGATTCATTTCCTGGCTCATCATGACTAAACCACAGGGTGCATTATGATTAACATTTGAATTGGTAGACAAAGTAAAGCAGATTGGTCTCTCTAATCTGGATGGGCCTCATTCATTCATTTGAAAGCCTAAATAGAACAGAAAGGGTAACACTCCTATGAATGAGAAGGAATACCTCTGCCTGATCTCTTTTGAGCTGAGATTTTTTTTTTTCCCTCCCATCTTCTAATCTAAACTGAAATATAAGCTTCTCCTGGTTCTAGAGACAATGAACTTTAAAACTAGAATAGTGTCAGAGGCTTTCTTGGGTCTCTGAGATACCCACTGAGTATCATAGGACTTGTCGGTCTCCATTACTGTGTGAGACAACCTCTTATTAGAATCAGTCTCATATGTATGACATAGATACACATCTTCAAGAAGGGGGATGTGGTCACTGTGCTGACCAGGTGGTCCCTAGGTTCCAGCTTCACCAATGCCACGCATGTAGCACCCAAACTGTGCTGGGCCCCAGAACCCCTCCTCCAGGCCCTGTTCCATCCCCTTTCCCAACCCATCCTTGGAGTCAGCAAGGCCTCCAATGCTTACTTGGAGCTGTAGTATGACATTGGTGGGCTGGGACACCAGGAAAAACTCTGGTCCTGACCTTACTTGCTTCTCTAATCCCCTCAGCTTGCATTGGAAACTCAAGAAAAAAAAAAGAAAAGAATAGAAACGTACATATACATATATATGTATGTATGTATGTATGTATGTATGTATTGGGTTTCCCCATGTCTCAGAAGTAAAGAATTCTCCCGCAATGCAGGAGACACAGGTTTTATCCCTTGATCAGATCCTCTGGAGGAGGGCATGGCAACCCACTCCAGTTTTCTTCCTGGGAGAATCCCATGGACAGAGGAGCCTAGCAGGCTGGGGTGACTAAGGACATGACTGGGGTGACTAAGCGCACACAGACACAGACACACACACACATACACATATATAACCACATATTCAGTGAGAATAATTTTTAATATTTAAATCAGTGAGCATTGACTCTTTCTTCTTCTTTTTCAGCCCCACACACAGGCCAAATGGCCAACATGTCCAGAAGAAATGACCTCTTGCTGTGTCCACCACAGTCCCTGCTCTGTGGCTGAATCTGCTGCTAGCCCTCCCTTCTTTCCAGCAAAAACAGAAGCTCACAGTGGCTGCACCACACTGAAGCGGTAATGTGTTTCATATTTCATATCGCCCCCACGTCCCTTCCTAATATCTCTCCTCTTACAGAGGAAACAGACACAGTTGTTAATGGTCAGAGATGAATGTCTCTCTATGATATGGGTTCCTACCTCACAATAAGAAAGTGAAGAGATGCTCCTATTAGGAAATACATGCACCAACACATGTGTGCTAGCCAACGTGCTCAAAATCCATGTCCTATAGATCTCACATTATCACATACTAGAATATGTCATTTTATTTCTCCCTAATACACTTTGATTTTCCTTTCACTAAAAAAATAAAACTCAGTCACATAAATGGCTGTACCTTTTCCCCTTCCTATACTCTGCAATCCAGGCAGATGTACTCAATATGCACATTAGAAATGAAGCAGCCCCACATCCCTTTCTCTAAAACAGTCAAATGGCTGTTTCAGATAAATTGTTTCTAAAGTATAACAAAAACCTGTTTGCAGGTCAGAGTCCCCTGAATGTACATTAGCTTTACTTGATTAAACCAGAGAGTGTTAATGAACCTATCAATTGTTTTGGTCTTTATACTTTTCTCTTACAAGTAGAGAGAACAGTGGATGGCTTTGTGCTAACTGCCTTATTCAATAGAAGCCCATATTTAGTGAGAGATGTAGAAAATTTCAAATCCAATTGCTATTAATAAGAATTCATTTTACTCGTATGGCTTTGCCCACCGTGCAAAAGGCTATCTATTGTTTCAATCACCTTTTTATTTTCTAATTCTCTAGGATTCCCTTTCCTTTTAATCATCTGCCCACTTATTAAAATGATATGAAACCATGGCACCTGGGGATTCTTCAGGGAGGAATACTGGAGTGGGTTGCCATGCCCTCCTCCAGGGGATTTTCCCAACCCAGGGATCAAACCCAGGCCTTCCACATTGCAGATGGAACCATCTGAGCCATCAGGGAAGCCCATGTGAAGCCATATTACCTTTTTTACTATTTTTTATCCTAGTCTCCTTAAAAGTCCCATATAGTAACATATTTTTATTTGATTTATGAAAATTTTATCCTAAATATTTGCAGCTAGTACTGCCAGTATCTTAACTTTATTATGTCAGATGGTGCAGCAAATTGCAAATGCTTGTTTCAGTTACTGCATCAGTTCAGTTCAGTTCAGTTCAGTCGCTCAGTTGTGTCCGACTCTTTGCTACCCCATGAATCACAGCCCGTCAGGCCTCCTTGTCCATCACCAACTCCCGGAGTTCACTCAGACTCACGTCCATCGAGTCAGTGATGCCATCCAGCCATCTCATCCTCAGTCATCCCCTTCTCCTCCTACCCCCAATCCCTCCCAGCATCAGAGTCTTTTCCAATGAGTCAACTCTTCGCATGAGGTGGCCAAAGTACTGGAGTTTCAGCTTCAGCATCATTCCCTCCAAAGAAATCCCAGGACTGATCTCCTTCTGAATGGACTGGTTGGATATCCTTGCAGTCCAAGGGACTCTCCAACACCACAATTCAGATCAATATAAATAAGGAAAACAGTCGATTTAGTAATGTCTGACTTTTCATGACCCTATGGACTACAGCCTGCCAGGCTCCTCTGTCCATGGGATTCTCCAAGCAAGAATACTGGAATGGGTTGCCATGCCCTGCTTCAGCATGTATTTTGGTAATAAGTAATTAAGTCTATGTAAAATCTCGCCCCCTCCTCTGAAGATATACCTATTGAAGACCATTGCTACCTTTCCCTCCCCCCAAAAAAGCTGTTTTTGTGCTTTTATTTCAACATCTGCCACCTTGGACATTGTAATACTTTTATTAAATATTACAGTCCTGGAGCTAGTTTCACTAATAATCTATAGTATATTCTCTTTGTATGTATTCACATAGACTAATATAAAAAAGAATGACACTTTACTAATCTGCATTTCTTGTCTTTCTTCTGTTCATGACCTATTGAGAAAAAAATATGATATGGTCTGATCTAGTTCATTGTATATGTAGCTAAGTCTATCCAAAGAGACAGCCTTTGGGAGCTCCCTGGTGGTTTCGTGGTTGGGACTCAGTGTTTTCACTACCATGGCCTGGGGTCAATCCCTGATCTGGGAGCTAAGATTCTGCAAACTGCCCAGCAGGGCCAAAAAAAGAAAAGACAATCCCTGAGGCAAAATTCAAGCTCCCTTGTATGGCCTTGGAGAGTTTTTCTCTAGAGGTCATTCCATGACTAATAGATTCTTGTTTCAGATCCTACTTTTTGTTTCAAAAAATGATATCGTTGCAAGCTCCAGAATATTTCTGGCTGATAATTTTTCTTTCATTTTCTAACCATATTTCTGTGTTCTTT
This sequence comes from Capricornis sumatraensis, assembly GCF_032405125.1. Taxonomy (NCBI): domain Eukaryota; kingdom Metazoa; phylum Chordata; class Mammalia; order Artiodactyla; family Bovidae; genus Capricornis; species Capricornis sumatraensis. The sequence continues at coordinate 18,787,981 of NC_091080.1, forward strand.
ATCCAAACTCAGAAACTGTGAAGTTTTTCCTTTCATTTATTTTTCATCTCATTAATACAAGTAGAATGGAAGAAAACAATTTGCTTTTTGGATTGATTTTACTAAAGTGTTGAGCGCTGAAGAATTAATGCTTTTTAACTGTGGTGTTGGTGAAGACTCTTGAGAGTCCCTTGGATTGTAAGGAGATCCAACCAGTCCATCCTAAAAGAGATCAATCCTGAATATTCATTGGAAGGTCTGATGTTGAAGCTGAAATTCCAATACTTTGGCCACCTTATGCGAAGAGCTGACTCATTTGAAAAGACCCTGGTGCTGGGAAAGATTGAGGGCAGGAGGAGAAGGGGACGACAGAGAATGAGATGGTTGGATGGCATCACCAACTCAATGGACATGAGTTTGGGTGGGCTCCGGGAGTTGGGTTGGACAGGGAGGCCTGGCGTGCTGCAGCTCATGGGTTCACAAAGAGTCAGACATGACTGAGTGACTGAACTGAACAGTACGAAGGGGAATAACATAAAATAGCATTGCCTATTTGAAGAATGATGCCAGAGGAAGCCTGGGGTAAGGATAAAACTTCAAGTCAGAATGCTGCCCTACAAACTGCAAACTCAGCTAATTGAAATCTTTAGGCATCTGGTAACTCTAAGTGAAAATTCAATATAACATTTTTGCCTTCAGTTCTTCCTATCCATTTAACAGACTAAGCAAAATGCACCATGCAATCTTGCATAAAGGAAAAAACATAAAAATCATTGACTGAGTTACCCTGTAGATTTGATAAATTATACGTCAGAATTCAACACTAGATGCATTCTCTCCCTATGTCCTTTCCTGGAAAAAAATCCACAGGGAAAGAAAGAAAAGCAGAAGGGAATCTCGATTAATTCCCTCTATTGATTCTCATCTTTAACTTCTCCACCTCAGCCCCACCCCAAGGTCCTTTCACCGTTTGAATGTTAAGATTTGCTAGATAACTTTCCAATTTCTGAAAATATTTTTTAAAATAGCTTATTTCTAATATGTTATTTCATGTGTCACTTTCTGGCATTTTCGGATTGTAGGATTGGTTTTGCTCATGGAAATGTTTTGCTCATGCAAAACTCAGAACTAACATTTAGATGTTTGGGCCATCAGAGAAATATCATATTCATTTTTATTTTGTATGTATTTATTTCTGGGTGTTTATCTTTCTTAAAAAGATTTATTTATTTATTTGCTTGTGCAGGGTCTCTGTTGCTGCGTGCACTTTTCTCTAGTTGTAGCAAGCAGGGGCTACCAATCATTGTGCTAGATGGGCTTCTCATTGCTGTGGCTTCTTTTGTTGCAGAGCACAAGCTCTGGACACGCAAGCTTCAGTAGTTGTGGCAGCTGGGCTCAGTAGTTGTGACTCTCAGGCTTCAGAGCACAGGCTCAGTAGTTGGGGAGCACAGGCTTGGTTGCTCCACGATATGTTGACTCTTCCCCCATCAGGGATCAAACCCATGTCTTCTGCATTGGCAGGAGAATTCTTTACCATTGAGTCAGCACGGAAGCTCTCTGGGTGCTTTTCTTGATTAGCAACTCTCCAGGTCAGGTAACAAATTTTGTCACAACTATGATATTAATAAAACATTGAAGGCATTGTTGCAATCTCAGTATTGGGAAACATGTAATTCCCAGTTTCATATTTATTCCCAGCTGCACAACTTTTATTCCAAATTCATGGCATCATCAACTCAATGGACATGAGTTTTAGCAAACACCAGTAGATAGTGAAAGACAGGGAGCCTGGCATGTTGCAGTCCATGGGGTCGCAAAGAGTCAGACATGACCGAGTGACTGAACAGCAACAGCATTACTCCATCATAATCCATCAAGAATCTGGACAAATGTCTTTTTTTCAGAGCTCCTCTGCAAGAATAGATTTCACTTTAAAACCATTTTCACTACATTTTTTAAGATAAAAATCCTGTGAAACACACTTAGCTTGGAAACAAAGGTTTTCGAATTGTAATGTTAGTCAAAATCCTCTTTCAGAAAAGCAAACACATGTTACTTGATAGACTGAAGTATTCTAACATTTTTAATTACTGGTTTATGATTCTTGGTCAAACTCTTACCAATGAAAAGGCTTTTCCATTTAGCTATTGCAGAGGTCTTCTGTATTAACAGAGTCTATTTTTACTATGGATTGTGGTATCCCCACAAAGCCTAAATGGGTATGTTTCCATCTCACTGTAGTAAGTGAATTATTCCCAAAGGTAAAGAAAGTATATCCTTTATTTTTATTTATTTTTGTTGTTAATTTATTTACTTTTAATTGGAGGATAATTGTTTTACAATATTGTGTTGGTTTCTGCCATATATCAGCATGAATCATCCATAGGTCTACATATGGCCTGCCCTCTTGAACCTCCCTCTCACCTCCCACACCATCCCACCTCCATGTGGTCACAGAACACCAGATTTGAGCTCTTTGCATCATATAGCAAATTTCCACTGGTATGTATATGCTGCAGTGCTACTCTCCCAATTTGTCCCAGCTTCTTCTTCCCGCTCTGTGTCCACAAGTCGGTTCTCTATATATGCATCCCCATTGCTGACTTGCAGACAAGTTAATCAGTACCATCTTAAAAGGTGAGAGAGAAAGCAAAATTAAAAAATCAACAAGTGGTAGCTCCTTTCTCTGAGATATTCCTTTAATCCAACAGTGTAATTGACAAATTCTTAGATTCAATTCTGTTACTGGCAGTTCCTGTATCTTCCTTTCATTCTTCTGAGGCTATTTCTTTACACTTGAAAATGAGTCCATACCTTTCTTGAATCATGACACATACTTAGTAGCTTCAATGAAGTGTGTCCAATGGCATACTTATTTTCTCCAAACTAAATTGCTAACTCTAAAGACAAGTAGATGTCCTTTCTACATTATGTCATTAAAATTATATATGACTTTGAAGTATTTCTAGGAACACTATCTCCCCTCCCCAGTTCAGAATGATTCATGTAGTATTACACTGAATAGATCTATGAATGCAGCAATCCATTCATTATTCCAAGTCTGTAATTATTCTCTAAAAACCCTATACAAATGAAATATTTGATAAAATATACAAATGCAATAAAATATGAGAAAAGAACTGATGTAAAGTGTTTGAAACAGTCTTATATACTTTGTTCTTATGATAACCCCAGTAATTCTCACCTTCATTTCATTTTCCTGCTTCTCAAAAGAATCATTAGCTTTGAGGAATTTCTTCCTGTTTGCAATTTCACAATTTGAGACTTCATATTTTCTCAATATCTTTTTCACTTTATACTGTCAAAACTTCAAGGAGTAAAGCTGCAGTTTCAACCCATATATGACAATATCTCACTTTTCCCTAATTGTTAGTTCACTTTCAATGAACTTTCCCTTTGAATTTTCCCTTTGCTCAGGATCTGAAACACACTATATCTAAATGCAGGGCATTTCTTATATTCTAACTTAAATAACAAGATATATCACTCCACATTTAACATCAACCTAACACGTTTGGTAAAGATCTCTTCTATTAGATCCTAGAGAAAAAAAAAAAAAAAAGTCACAAAAGTTGTTGCTTATTTGGTTCTTTGCCTCCTACCCAGATAACTTCTATTCTTTCAAAAATGCTCCTAGAGATACCATGATTTTCTCACTTGGCATTTTTCTCTAAAAGCAGTTTCACTAAAAAATATGTGCATGTATCTCATCCATGCATATAGCTCATACATCCAAGAGGCCTTAAGTATTTCAGAGAAAATTGGAATAAATGACAATTGTTTATGATCTCTAGATTGTTATTTAGAAGGGTGCTAAATCATTTCTGTGTGAGAAATGGGCTTCCTAGGTAAAAATAGTGGTAAGGAAACCACTCGCCAATGCAGGAGACATAAGAGACATGGATTTGATACCTGAGAAGGGAAGATCTCCTGAAGGAAGTCACCACAACCCACTCCAATAGTCTTGTCTGCAAAATTCCGTGGACAGAGGAGCCTGGAGGGCTAGAGCCCATAGGTTCATAAAGAGCTGAATATTACTGAAGCGACTTAGCATGCATTACCTAGTGTTTGCATTATGAGTGATTTATGATTGGTCTTTGTTATTAATTGATAGCAAAATGATTCTGAGGGTCTGTATCTTTGAGGTTGTTATTATTTTGAAGTGATATCATAGTCAAAAGCTTAATTGAAATGTTTGCATTATATTGAAAAAATTGAAGTATTTTAATGGCTGCTGCTTCAATTCCAGTAATTTTCTTGGAAAAATTTCCTGGAAAATCCCAAAGCTACAGACTTTTTTATATTTTATGCTTGGAGTTTTGTTCTCAAATGTCAAAGTCTTTGTTTGTCATTGGTTCTCTCTTTAGCAATAAATTCTGTGCTGCAGATATGATTTGAGTAGATGACTTTCGATTAAGCACTTTCTCTGTTATTCTCACTGCAGTGCCAATATCCTGAAAGTAATATAAAGGTTTTAGTAGCAACTTTTCCCTTGCATGAGATAAAACAGATAATAAAGATTGGCTTTCTCTGGGTATAGGCTGACCAATAGTAGCTTTAAAAGACACAAAATGTGCTCTTCACATGAGTTATCTACTAAATAAAATAGGAATATAAACAGAGGACTCACTTACAACTATATCAAACACATTCGAATGCAGAAATGAACATTTAAAAAAATCAGCAATACAGCAAATTTATGAAAAATCTAACACTAACACTAATACTACTTTTAGCAGTAGTTGTATTATGGTCAAATTTATTAAACAATTTCTATGACTGTTTCAGTGGGTTAAATATTTTATATATGCTACCTTAAGTTCCATCATAATACCTCTGAGGTAGACTTTATTATTACTCTGGTTGTTTTTACAAGAAAAGCAGGTTATCTGAATTATCTGGCTAGAAATGGTCACAGTTGTGTTTTATTCCTAGGTGTGCCTGTCATGTTCAAGTTTCTAGTCACTTTCTCACTCTGCTTTAAGAATAATAAGTTCATCTTGGGACACTTTTACTGATATTTATCTGAGTTCTCTAGAATATTCTGTTTCATTCACATGTTAATAGGCATCTTAATATTTATTAGAACTCTTTCTATTGTGTTATTATATGCATTAGTAGTTTTCTTGTAATTGTGTGCTATATTTGACTGTGCTAGGTATGATCCAATGGCATTTTCATGGAATTTTTTTTTCCTATAACCAGTATTGTCAAGGTCACTTAACACATATTGAGTTTTTCTAACAAATTTTAATGTAGTGCTCTAATTTGTTGATAAAATGGAATGTTGTTTTAAAAACACTGTCAAGAAATGTTATAACGGTTGCAACATTCACTAGAAATCCTTGCTAGACAGCTCCCTTTTATGTCTCAAAGGATCCACTCTGGCTCCTTCTCCTCCTCTTTGGCTGGCTGGACTCCATAGTGGATTTCAGCAAGGTTCTTGTACCCTAATGGCTTCCAGTTGTCATAGCCCATAAGTAAGCACGCAAGGGGCTTCTCTGATGGTTCAGTGGTAAAGAATCTGCCTGCCAATGCAGGAGACACAGATTTGATCCCCCAGTTAGGAAGATCCCTTGGAGAAGGAAATGTCAACCCACTCCAGTATTCTTGCCTGGAGAATTCCATGGACAGAGAAGCCTGGTGGGTTACAATTCATGTGTTCACAAAAGAGTTGGATATGACTTAGTGACTAAACAAGAACAACCAGGTAAGAGATTGAGGGAAAGGAAAAGAGTAATATTACTCTAAGTTTTCTATTTTAGACTTTAGTTTTTAGAGCAGTTTTAGGTTCATAACAGATTTGAGTATAAAGTGCAGGGCGTTTCAGCAGATCTCATGGCATCACACAAGTTACCTACTCCCTCACCGTCATCAAAGGAAACTGAAGACCTAAATAAATGAACAAATACTTCATGTTCCTGGAATCAACACCTTCACACTGTCAAGAAGAAAATGGCTGTGTTTTAAATTCCAGGCCCCTTGGAGGCAAAATCATGTGCTCTCACATCTCTTCTGCTCCATCCCTCAGCTCCCAGCTCCGTGTTCAGCTGACTAGTGACCTGCATGTGAGATGTTCCTGAAACTGCTGTCTCTTCCTCCTGCGCTTCCACAGAACTCAAGGCCCTTTCCTTCTCTTCCCCGGAGATGTTCTCTGTCTACACATTCCTCTGTCAGGAGGCTATCTCTCTCTCTCTTGCACTAGATTAGCAAATTAATTCCCAAAGTTAGAGACGGAAAACAGATTGCTTTAGAAAAGTGATATATCTAATGCTGTAGCAACCTTCGGAGAAGGCAATGGCACCCCACTCCAATACTTTTGCCTGGAAAATCCCATGGATGTAGGAGCCTGGTGGGCTGCAGTCCATGGCGTCACTAAGGGTCGGACATGACTGAGCGACTTCACTTTCACTTTTCACCTTCATGCATTGGAGAAGGCAATGGCAACCCACTCCAGTGTTCTTCCCTAGAGAATCCCAAGGATGGGGGAGCCTGGTAGGCTGCCGTCTATGGGGTCACACAGAGTTGGACACGACTGAAGCGACTTAGCAGCAGCAGTAGCAGCCTTAACCACAAGTGAAGTGTTGGCAAGTGTGTAAAGGCACATAAAGTGGCTATCATTCTAAAAGGTAATATTGACAAATCCCACAAAACAAATTTACCAAGGAGCGCTGAAGGTTTAAACAAACATGAGGGCACCATAAGAATGATAGCATCAGAACTATATAAATCAATAAAGAGTATCAGAAAAGCTACTCCTCTTCTGGGCTCTTTCAAATATTACAGTTTCATCTTTTGTGCTGAATATTTGGATTTCTTCACATATGGTTTCTCACTTAGCCTCCAACCATAAGTGTGACCTACACAGACATAGAATTCTGACATTTGGAACACATTTACAAAAGAAACAGAGCTAGAGAAATAATTACTTTACCCAACTGTAACAAAACAGAAGTAGCATATTTGTTATATTTCTTTCATTGTAGGCTCTCTAATGCTTCTAGATTATGTTTTTAAATATACACATGGAAAACATAAGAACCATAATTTTCATGTCCTCTATTGATGCTTGTAAACAAAACACCAAAAAGACACAAGGAGTAAAAGAGAATAATGATTATTAAAAAAAAAAAAAAAAAGCTAGATTACAAGAAACTAACACTAATGAAGAATTTAAGGCTAGAAATCAACAGGTTACATATAATTAGCAATCACTACATGCAATCAAGAAAGAAAATCCTAATGAGTAAACAGAATAAGACATAGTAACACAAATAAATCAAATAGGAGACTTGCAAATTTGAGATAGGTAAGACTTTACACAGGTTTGGGGCCAAATTGTTGAACCATGGATTTATGTTATCTCATGTAATGAAAAGCTGTAGTCAATAGACATGCACAAAGGGAAAACAGGCTGTATTCTGAGATCACAGATGAGGCCTTTTTAATATGTCCTGCTTTTTTTAATGCAGACAATGTCTAATATTAGTTCATAAAAAGTAGTCAGGTTTTTCTGACTTAACAATACCCTTTAAAAATGCTGTACAAATCATGACAGCTAGCTAGAATATTTTTGTGTACAAAGAGCTAAAAATATATTGCCCTCAACTAAGTCTCCATGTAGGTCCCAGTAAAATAATTTATATTGAAAAGATGGTTTAGCTACCTCTCCAAAACAAGTTTTCATGTCTAGAAAAAACGGCTTTCACCAGGTCTGTGTGATTAAGCAGCACGCTATTTCATGAATTAAACTCACCATTCTCTGTACTTGAGGGTCTTGGCTGTGCTCCATTTTTTCAGAGGAAAAAGACAAAAAACAATTTTTATAAAGCATGTCTCCATCTGAGAAAAAAGGTGATTTTTCTCCTTATAAAAAATGTTTTTGTTTTAAGTTAGCCTCAAATCAGGATTTTGATCACTTTCAAAGTTTACATTCTACTGGATTGCAGTAAAGGCAAGAAACAATTGGGCAGCTATCTATTGATTCTGGAATGTATTCTGGAATTGCTTCTAAATCCAATTCTTTAAAATGATACAACCCACGCTAACATAACATCCACAGACCTACTTGCAGTTGCAATGAGTTTAACCCCAGGAATTATGTGAGAGTAAGATTTTTTCAATTTAGACTCTCTAATGACTCTAAATTATGCTTCTATATGTACTCAAGAAAAACATAATTACGCATGTTTTCTATTGATGCTTATAAACAAAACCAATAATGTTAAATCTTGAGTCTTTTGAATGTACTGCATGCCTCACTCACAGGCAACATACACATTAACTAGTCGCTAACATTGAAAATGCAGTATTTTTAATACAAGTGTTTCTGGATATATTAGAAACTCCTCTACAGCATTCAACATTGGACACTATAGCTCTCTGGTATAAAAAATAAATTAAAAAAGGATATTTTTGTGGTATACAATTACTATACCAACAGTAATATATTATGAAATTTCCTTAGGAAAAGACACTCCTTCCCTTATACTGTGAGATTTTGTAGAGAAATAAATTACGTTCCACTTACTGAAAATCTTGCTGTCATAACTGGTTGGTTAATTAGCTACTTTTGAAAGGGATAGTGACATTTCAGGAAAGCTCCTCTACTTTGGAGCTTTAAAAGTATAATGGAATTTCAGAGGAAAAATGAAGAATAAAAGGAAAATTCTAGAAATAAAATAGGTTTAGCTAATTTGAAAAATATGAAGTAGACAAGAAAGATAGGATTTATTTATCCATTTCAATGAATTCAACTATCCTCCATATGCCATGTACTGTATTAGCTCACAGACCTAGACTTCCAGACTGACCAAATGTATGCATTCAGGGAATTTATACATAGTCAGGGAATTTATACATAGTTAGGATAATAGAACAAGTAAGAACATAAGTGGGGACTTCCCTGTAGCTCAGATGGTGAAGAATCTACCTACGATGTAGGAGACCTGCATTGGGTTCAGTTCTTGGGTTAGGAAGATCCTCTGGAGAAGGGACTGGCAACGGACTCTAGTATTCTTGCCTGGAGAATCCCACGGACAGAGGAAACTGGCAGGCTATAGTCCATGAGGCCACAAAGAGTCAGACACAACTGAGCAACTAACACTACTACTAAGAATATAAAGTCAAAGCTATGGTTTTTCCAGTGGTCATGTATGGATGTGAGAGTTGGACTATAAAGAAAGCTGAGTGCTGAAGAATTGATGCTTTTGAACTGTGGTGTCAGAGAAGACACTTGAGAGTCCCTTGGATTGCAAGGAGATCCAACCAGTCCATCCTAAAAGAAATCAGTCCTGAATATTCATTGGAAGCACTGATACTGAAGCTCCAATAATTTGATCACCTGATGTGAAGAACTGACTCATTGGAAAAGACCCTGAGGCTGAGAAAGATTGAGGGCAGGGGGAGAAGGGGATCACAGAGGATGAGATGGTTGGATGACATCACCGACTCAATGGACATGAGTTTGAGCAAGCTCTGGGAGTTGGTAATGGACAGGGAAGCCTGGCTGCAGTCCATGGGCTAGCAAAGAAGTGTACACGACTGAGCGACTGAACTGAACTGAAGAACATAAATAGGTTAAATAATTATAAATTGTGATAAAGATTGAAAAGAGAATCAATTAGGATATCTAACATAGGTAAAAATCTTAGGACTATGGGTAAAATGGAAATGAACGTATAAGCAAAGTTTCTGAATCTGTTGAAAGCATGATACTGTGAAGGGTATTAGGGCAGTTGGTAAGAACAGCATGAGATGAAGCAGAAGAGGTAAGCAGAACTGAGATCATGCAGGGCTTCTAACATTATCTAGAAGAATTTGAATTTTATTTCAAGCAATAGTTTGGAAGGTGCAAGAATTAAAGCATAAAGACTGGTTAGAAAGATACCATCTTTCAAGGAAAGAGAGTTGATGATCGAAAGCAAATTGTTATATAAATATAAATCTGCTGATAAACTGGATTTGGAGACCTGATGGAAGAATGAAATAGATAATAAATGTGGATTTCTCATTTCAATAAATGGGAAAATGGTATTATTTAGTATGATGAGAAGCATCTGTATAGGGGATACAGATTTCAGAGGTAAGAAAAATGCTCTTTTGGACACATGAGTTCTGAGATATAAGACAATGGCGTAGAATTGACAAGTAGGTAATTGAATGCATGCTTTCAAGAGGTATTAGGCTAGAGACACACATCTGAAACCCAGCATATGATAACTTAAATCTAATGAGAATAATGGAGATGATCTGGAGAGAGTATGCAAGGAGAAAAAGATGGAGAATGAATACTCATGTAGCAGAATAAGTAAGCATATATGACACTACAGGACTCAGAAAAGAAAACTGTTTCCATTAACATCATGAAAAAGATGCTTAAATGCTATGAATAACTTCAATTTAATTTTATAGGCAGAAAGAAGTCTTTAAGTGCTTTTCAATATGAAAGTCATGAACTCTTCGTTGTGGTATCATAAGACCATTCTAACAATATTGTCTGGGATGGCCTGAGGGAGAAGCAGTTATCAACAAATTAACAGGCTAAGAGCAGAGTACACAGTAGACTCAATGAATGAGAGCCAAGGCAATGTTAAATTACTTGATGCTGGTGTTAATGGGAATATAAAGCAGAGGTTATAGTTAAATACATGTAAGACCAATGTGAGCTTCCCAGGTGGTGCAATGGTACAGAATTCATCTGCTGATACAGGAGACTCAGGAGCCATAGGATCAATCTCTGGGTCAGGAAGATCCCCTGGAGTAGGAAATGGCAACCCATCCCAGTATTATTGCCTGGAAAATTCCATGGATAGAGGAGCCTGGCAGGTTACAATCCAAGGAGGCAGAAAGAGTTGAACATGACTAAGCAACTGAGCATTCATGCAAGGCTAATATCTCCAGCATATTGGAGTGAGATGAAAAGTAAATTTGGTTATTATCAAAAATTCATTAAATAAATTCTTTACAAAAGCATCTGGAAACAAGGAGGAGGCACTGGATATATATATATATATTTTATAAGTTGTTGTGGAATGGGCCTAATGACCATCCTGTTGGAAATGTCCATAAATTTTTTTAAAATTTCCCAGAAGTTATTGGTACTTTTCATGAAAAGTACCAATTTTTAAAATCATGAGCATAAATACTGTCACCAGTGAAGAGGGATGACACTACATCTAATGAGTGATGGGAAAGTGGTAGCGCAAAGAACTGGCACAGTAACTGAAGAACAGAATGCATGTTCCAAAGGAGTTAAATAGGAGAGGCTGGCCTTTTTATAGTCTAGAGGACAGGCTTCACAAGGGAAAACAGTCAACAGCAGCAAATGTTCCAAGGTTGGAAAAAAATGCAGAGTCTGGAGATACCTTTTAGTTTGGTCATACGATATGGGATATTTTTAAATTTTCTTTAGGGTATTTTTCTTCCATATGTTTAGCTTAATTTCTCTTTTCTTTGATTGAAGTAATTTTTATTTCATTCTTAAAAATTGAGACAAGGGGAAGGGTTGGAGGAAATAGGTGAAGGGAATTAAGATGTATAAAATTTGTTTATAAAATAATTAGGTCACAGGGAGGTAAACTATATATAGTATAAAGGAATATAGTCAATATCACTGGAATGACTTTGTATGGAGACATATGGCTTACTACACTTGTCGGGTAATCATTGCATAATGTATTTTAAATGTTGAATCACCAAGTTGTACACCTGAAACTAACATAATATTGTACGTTAACTAAACTTCAATTTTAAAAATTGAGATGGATTCTATCAAAGATGCTTTCGAATTCAACTTTACCATATTTGACCTGCTTGCAAGAAGAATTCTATAGCATTAAGAAAACATTTGTTGGTTTGATTTTATTTTCTTCTTCACGCTCTCCAGCTCCTTTCATTTTCCTCCATTAGATCACTAAATAAGGTGATTTAGACAGCACTTTCTCTAAATGGTAGGATTAATCTTCTTATGAGTCAGCAGCTGCCAAGTATCTGTTAATTTTTGACCAATTTTCTGTGATAATGAGAAGAGTTAGGTCAACTTTGAAATTTTTAGTCTATCTATGTAGTTTGTTAAATTTTCCAAAGTTGCATATGTAGTCTTTTTTTCATTATATAAATATTTAATGTTTTCAAAGTACAGGTGTAATACAACATAATCCTTACATTACTCTCTTCAGAGAATAAGGCAAAAAAATAATCACATCAATGTTTATGAAAGCAGTATTTGAAAATAAAGGAGTATTTACAATGAGAATCTAAATATCATTAGCATGAAGTATTTTTAGGATTTTCTAATCATTTCTTTTTTAATATATTTTTATTGAAGAATAGTTGATTTATAATGCTGTGTTAATTTCAGATGTACAGCAAAGTGAATCAGCTATAATACACATATATCCACTTTTGTAAAGATTTTTTATCTCATAGAGGCCATTACAGAGTATTGAGTCCCTGATGATATACAGTAGGCTCTTAGTTATCTATTTTCATACTATCTTAATATGCTGCCCTCAAGTCTCAGTTTCTCTTGAGCTAGGGTTTAGGACAGAGCAAGTAATGGGATTTTTCAGTGATCCTTTTCAATTATTTATAATATGGAATTTTTTAAAATTTGTTCTAACAATGCAGTCTTGCAATACATAGTGTTGTGTCCTCAATTCTTTGAATGTATAAAACATGTGTCTTCCCACTTACTAGAGAAGACATAAATTTTATCCTCTTTCAATCATTTTTATTGTAGCCCCAAGTTTGTGAGATGATTGAAGTTTATATACTTAATTATGCTGTTTACTTGAACATGAAGACACTTTATCTTAAAAATGTTTATACTTTTCCACTTCCAAAAGCAGAACATATTTATTGCACATTGTTGGTAGTGTCCTGGTATGAAAATATTTATACATCAATTAGATTATTGATCTGGCAGCTTTAGCAGAGGCTAAAACAACTGAGATTTTTAACAAAATAGGTATTTTATTTCTTTACCTACTAAAAGGCCGAGGTGGTAAGCAGTGACTTCATTAAAACTTTTGCTTATTTAATGTCACTTTAAAAATTGAAGAGGCAAGCTTCATATACAGAAAAATGTTTCACAAAGCCATTGTAATCTATATCTATGGTCATATTTATCTGTCTGCCTATCATCTATCTATGGCGTATGTCCTATGCATTTAACATAAATATATATTTATATAAATATATATGTCCTATGACCCATGGTTCAGATCATGAACTCCTTATTGCAAAATTAAGACTTAAATAAAAGTCTTAATTTTCTTAAATTAAAGAAAGTAGGGAAAGCCACTAGACAATTCAGTTCAGTTCAGTTCAGTACGGTTGCTCAGTCATGTCCGACTCTTTGTGACCCCATGAACCACAGCATGCAAGGCCTGCCTATCAATCACCAACTCCTGGAGTTTACCAAAACTCATGTCCATTGAGTCAGTGATACCATCCAACCATCTCATCCTGTGTCATCCCCTTCTCCTCCTGCTCTCAGTCCCTCCCAACATCAGGGTCTTTTCCAATGAGACAGTTCTTCTCATCAAGTGGTCAAAGTATTGGAGTGTCAGCTTCAGCATCAGTCCTTGCAATGAATATTCAGGACTGATTTCCTTTAGGATGGACTGGTTGGATCTCCTTGCAGTCCAAGGGACTCTCAAGAGTCTTCTCCAACACCACAGTTCAAAAGCATCAATTCTTCAGCGCTCAGCTTTCTTTCTAGTCCAACTCTCACATCCATACATAACTACTGGAAAAACCATAGCCTTCACTAGACAACCTTTGTTGACAAAGTAATGTCTCTGCTTTTTTATATGCTGACTAGGTTGGTCATAACTTTCCTCCCAAGGATTTTGGAGCACCCCAAAATAAAGTCAGCCACTGTTTTCACTGTTTCCCCATCTATTTGCCATGAAGTGATGGGACCAGATGCCATGATCTTAGTTTTTTGAATGTTGAGCTTTAAGCCAACTTTTTCACTCTCCTCTTTCACTTTCATCAAGAGGCTCTTTAGTTCCTCTTCACTTTCTGCCATAAGGGTTGTGTCATTTGCATATCTGAGGTTATTGATATTTCTCCTGGCAATGTTGATTCCACCTTATGCTTCCTCCAGCCCAGCGTTTCTCATGATGTACTCTGCTTATAAGTTAAATAAGCAGGGTGACAATATACAGCCTAGACATACTCCTTTTCCTATTTGGAAGCAGTCTGTTGTTCCATGTCCAGTTCTAACTGTTGCTTCCTGACCTGCATATAAGTTTCTCAAGATGCAGGTCAGGTGGTCTGGTATTTCCATCTCTTTCAGAATTTTCCATAGTTTGTTGTGGTCCACACAGTCAAAGGCTTTGGCATAGTCAATAAAGCAGAAATAGATGTTTTTCTGGAACTTTTTGCTTTTTTGATGATCCAGCAAATGTTGGCAATTTGATCTCCAGTTTCTCTGCCTTTTCTAAAATCAGCTTTAACATCAGGAAGTTCACGGTTCACATATTGCTGAAGCCTGGCTTGGAGAATTTTGAGCATTACTTTGCTAGCGTATGAGATGAGTGCAATTGTGTGGTAGTTTGAGCATTCTTTGGCATTGCCTTTCTTTGGGATTGGAATCAAAACTGACCTTTTCCATTCCTGTGGCCACTGCTGAGTTTTCCAAAGTTGCTGACATATTGAGTGCAATAACACTTTCACAGCATCATCTTTTAGGATTTGAAATAGCTCAACTGGAATTCCATAACCTCCACTAGCTTTGTTCATAGTGATACTTCCTAAGGCCCACTTGACTTCACATTCTAGGATGTCTGGCTCTAGGTGAGTGATCACAGCATCATGATTGACCTAAACCAAATCCCTTATGATTATACAGTGGAAGTAACAAATTGATTCAAGGGATTAAATCTGATAGACAGAGTGCCTGAAGAACTATGGACAGAGGTTCGTGACATTGTACAGGAGGCAGGGATCAAGACCATCCACAGAAAAACAAATGCAAAAAGGCAAAATAGTTGTCTAAGGAGGCCTTACAAACAGCTGAGAGAAGAAGAGAAGCTAAAGGCAAAGGAGAACAGGAAAGTATACTCATTTGAATGCAGAATTCCAAAGAATAGCAAGGAGAGATAAGAAAGCCTTCCTAAGTGATCAATGTACGAAATAAAGGAAAACAATAGAATGGGAAAGACTAGAGATCTCTGCCAGAAAATTAGAGATACCAAGGGAACATTTCATGCAAAGATGGGCACAATAAAGGACAGAAATATTATGGACCTAATAGAAAAGAAGATAGTAAGAAAAGGTGGCAAAAATACACAGAAAAACTATACAAAAAAGTTCTTCATGACTCAGATAACCACGATGGTGTGATCACTCACCTAGAGCCACATATCCTGAAAGGTGAAGTCAATTGGGCCTTGGGAAGCATCATTATGAATAAAGCCAGTGGAGGTGATGGAATTCCAGTGCAACTATTTCAAATCCTAAAAGATGATGCTGTGAAAATGCTGCTCTCAATATGCCAGCAAATATGTAAAACTCAGGAGTGACCACCGGACTGGAAAAGGTCAGTTTTCATTCAAATCCCAAAGAAAGGCAATGCCAAAGAATGCTCAAACTACCACACAATCCCATGCATCTCACACACTAGCAAAGGAATGATCAGAATTCTTCAAGACAGGCATCAGCAGTAGGAGAACCATGAACTTCCAGATGTTCAAACTGGATTTAGAAAAGTTAGAGGAACCAGAGACCAAACAGCCAACATCTGTTGGATCACAGTAAAAGCAAGAAAGTTTCAGAAAAATATCTACTTCTGCTTTCTTGGCTATACCAAAGCTTTTGTGTGGATCACAACTGTGGAAAATTCTTCAAGAGAAGGGAATACCATACCACATTACCTGTCTCCTGAGAAATTTGTATTCAGGTCAAAAAGCAACAGTTAGAACTGAACATGGAACAACAGACTGGTTCCAAATTGGGAAAGGAGTATGTCAAGGACATATATTGTCACCCTGCTTATTTAACTTATTTGCAGAGTACATCATGTAAAATGCTCGGCTGGTGACGTGCAAGCTGAAATCAAGATTGCCGGGAGAAATATCAATAACTTCAGATATGCAGATAACACCATATTTATGGCAAAAAGCAAAGAGGAATGAAAGAGCCTCCTGATGAAAATGAAAGAGGACTGTGAAAAAGCTGGCTTAGTACTCAACATTCAACAAATTAAGATCATGGCATCCAGTCCCATCACTTCAAAGCAAATAGTTGGGGAAACAATGAAAACAGTGAGATACTTTATTTGGGGGGACTCCAAAATCACTGCAGATGGTGACTGCAGCCATGAAATCAAAAGCCATTTGTTCCTGAAAGAAAAGCTATGACCAACCTAGATAGCATATTAAAAAACAGAGACATTGCTCTGTCAACAAAGGTCCATCTAGTGAAGGCTATGGTTTTTCCATAGTGAGAGTTGGAATATAAAGAAAGCTGAGTGCCAAAGGACTGATGCTTTTGAACTGTGGTGTTGGAGAAGATGCTGGAGAGTCCCTTGGACTGCAAGTAGATCCATACACTCAATCCTAAAGGAAACCAGTCCTGAATAATCATTGGAGGGACTGATGCTCCAATATTTTCGCCACCTGATGTGAAGAACTGACTCATTGTAAAAGATCCTGATGCTGGTAAGGACTGAAGGCAGGAGGAGAAGGGGGCGGCAGAGGATGAGATGGTTGGATGGCATCACCGACTCAATGGACATGAGTTTGAGCAAGCTCCAGGAGTTGGTGATGGACAGGGAGGCCTGGCCTGCTGCAGTTGGGTCACAAAGAGTCAGACAGGACTGAGAGACTCTTCTGAACTCATATGTCTTTACATTACAAAGGATTTGTCTTTTATGTTAGGAAAACTTATTATTCAATAGGAAGACAAATACAATTTAAAAAGTGACAAAAGATTTGAAGGACATTTCATAAATGAAACTATTAAAATGGCAACAAATACATTAAAATGCTCAGATTCATTATTCAATAACAAGAATAGTTTAAAAGAACCCTGGAAGTGTTTTGACAATATCAAGTGCAGGTAAAGATGTAGAAAAACTGAAGCTTCTTTGTAGCAATTTGTTAAAAAGTAAAAGTGGGGGTTTTCTGGTGGCTCAGATGGTAAAGAATCTGCTTAGTGCAGGAGACTCAGATTTGATACCAGGGTTGGGAAGATCCCCTATTTAAGGGAATGACTATCCACTCCAGTCCCCTTGCCTGTAGAATCCATGGACAGAGGAGCCTGTTGGGCTACAGTCCACGGGGAGGCAAAGAGTCAGAGACAACTAAACAACTAACACATTCAACACTTTCATACTTACAATATGACCTAGAAATTTACCTTATTTATCAAAATGAAATGGAGCATTTTTCCATACAGACTTGCTTACAAGTGTTCATAGAAACATTATTCATAATAGTTCTTACATGGACAAAATCCAGTATCTATCATGTAGTGAATGAATTAAAAAAAAAGTGGTAGACTCACAAAATGCAATCTACTCAGCAATAAAAGGAAACGCACTATGACAAAACAATGTGGGTAAATCTCAAAAACACCATGTTACATAATATGTAATTATTTTGTTGTTCAGTTTCTGGCTCATGTCCAACTCTTTATGACCCCATGAACTGGAGCAGGCCAGGTTTCCCTGTCTTTCACTGTCTCTTGGAGTTTGTTCAAACTCATGTCCGTTGAATCAGTGATGTCATCCAATCATCTCATCCTCTGTTACCCCCTTCTCCTCTTGCCCTCAATCTTTCCCAGCATCAGGGTCTTTTCCAATGAGTCCGCTCTTATCAGGTGGCCAAACTGTTGGTACTTCAGCTTTATCATCAGTCCTTCCAATGAATTTTCAGGGTTAATTTTCTTTAGGATGGACTGGTTTGATCTCCTCTCTGTCCAAGGAACTCTCAAAGTCTCCTCCAGCACCACAGTTTGAAAATATCAAGTCTTTGGTTCTTAGCTTTCTTTATGTATATATAATTATATTCATAAAATATACTGTAAAGGTCAAACTGTAGTGATAATACAGATCAGTTGTTCCCAGGGGTTGGAAATAAGGGTGAAAAGTGACTGCACAAGACCCTAAGGGAGCTTTCTGGGGTGATAAGTGTGTTCTAAAACTTGATTCTGAGGGTGGCTGCACAGCTGTGTGCATTTAGCAAAGCTTACCAAACTGTACAAGCAAAAGGATGAATTTCATTTTATATTTATCTCAATGTGTGCGGGGGAAAAAGAAACAAACTGCTGAGCTGTTCTAGGAAGAAAAGCAGCTCAGCTTCTCCAGGTCATCATCAGGTCCATCTCTTCTGCTGTGTTGTTGCAATCCATGCTCAGGTGCTGCTCTCCTATGCCTGGTTAGAGCTGGCTGGCCACCGCCATTCCCACATCTCAGCCAGCAAGACAAGGAAGAATACTAAAATGGAGAGCCAGTATCCTGGCTGCCCACCTTACACTGGCCTGAGCTTGGCTATGTGGTTGTATACAGCTGGAAGAAGACTACAAAATAAAGTCTCTTGATGGGTGACATATGTCCTTCTAAATCTCAGGAGATTTTATTATGAAAGTATGAAAAAGAAATGTGATATTAATAGATAATTAGTAGTTTCTACTAGCTGGATATCTCTGCATTTATATTTACATTTACATCTATCCTGCTGCTTATCTAAACTTGAAGGTGTATTGTACATACTCTACTATAAGTTGAAGTAGTTTCATTAAGATTGTGTAATTATCAAGGAAAACTTGACAAATATATAGAAGTTCACAAATAAGGTGAAACTACATTTAATGACACATTGGTTTCTATTTACTGCAATATATTAATATCAACCTGGAGAACCCCTTGGACTGAGGAGCCTGGCGGGTATGGGTTCCCAAAGAGTCAGATACAAACAACTGAGTGACTAACACTTTCCTATTAACATTAATATTTGAGATGCCAAATGGTATTCTTATCTTTTGTTAGCCCAATGAGAATAAATAAATTAGTAATGATTTCTCTGTATTGTAGGAAAAAACTGTTAAAATGGATGATCCTCTAAAAATTAAATTTGGGGCTTATTTCTGTAGTTAAGATAATGATTTGCCATAATTGCCATAGCCTGTTGAAGCCCAGAAATTATAAAGTAATGTCAGACTTGATATTCCGGGATATTTTTGCTCCAATACCAGATGGAAAATTACTTATAATGACTACTTTATAACAGACAAGAAATATATATTTGTTTGAAGAATAAAGGGAGAAAATGACAAATATATAGATGTTCCTAAGAAACTTGTATGAGTACATCTTTTTAACCTCACAGTAACAATCTTATTAATATCTGGCACTTGGAAAGTAAGATGAATTTAAAGTGTCAGTAGTAATAAAATGCTGTAACCAAAACTAAACCAAAATAAAGTTTCCTGGGTTCCCCAGGTGGTGCTAATGGTAAAGAATCTGCCTGCCAATGCAGGAGCAAGCAATGGAAGTTTGATCTCTGGGTCGGGAAGATCCCCTGGAGGAGGAACTGGCAACCCACACTAGTATTAGTACCTGCAAAATCCATGAACAGAGGAGTCTGGTGGGCTACAATCCATGGGGTTGCAAAGAGTTGGACATGGCTGAGCACACACACATAACAGTTTCCTACAGAATTCTCTAGCATCTTCTTGCAGTTGACAAAATATTTTCTAGTTAAAAAATATTTATAATTCGCCCACGCCTAATGCTGATTTACATGCATGCCCTAGAGTGATAGTCTCTCTGCTTAGAATACCTTCCAATGTTTTCCATGTGTCAAGTATCTATTAAACATGTACTATTTATAATTGTGTACGGAGAAGCCTGGTAGGCTACAGTCCAGGGGGTCGCAAAGAGTCGGACATGACTGAGTGACTTCATTTTCACTTTCATTTTCTCTACTTTTTATACTGAACTCAGTGTTTCTTCTCACTCTCCCTCCTTCCTACCTTGTATATTTCTACCAAGCCTTCTCTTAAAGCTTGTGAACCTTATATTCATATTTGTACACCTAGGGAACAGGTATCATGTCTAAAACACTCATGGGATGCAAGAAATGTCTTTTAAATTAATGAATGAAGAGAATTTCTATTGAAAAAAATCTTTTAAAATGACTGAACATTTACAAAAGCAAAGTAGACAGTGCTGATAACTTTGGGCAATATCAAATTTTGCAAAGCGTTTCCTGAGAACAAAGTCAACTGGCTACAGGCACTGGATCTGGGTGTTCAATTTCGTTTTTCTTAGAGTAAAGGGCACATTTCTATCTTTCAAACAAATTGGTGCAATTACTGGAACCAGATGGAATTACACTGCTTGCTATTGTATGTGCTCAGTTTCCCAGAATAAGCAGTATACCTTCAGGGATTTATTAGCAACTTTCTATAGTCAGACTATTTTAATGTTATGAATGCCCTGGACACTGAATCCTCAAGATATAAAAAGAGTTTTATTTCCAGAAGTTTTTGCATAGTACTCTTATAATTGTGATAGGAATAATACAAAATTTAACTCATAAGTGTTCACTGGTCTTTTTTCTCCCATTCTTCAAATCCTCTTAATAGTATGCTGACTTTAATTGGCCTTCCAATCCTTATTCTGGCACATTGGGATAGTAAATTATGGGTGGGCGATGCTAACGGGGAATAGTTGAATCAGAGAATTGGAGATATAGAAGGATTTTATATTTTGGGGTGGAACATAACTGGCAGGAGAGAGAATAGTAGAAGGAAAATGAGAGAGAGAGGAGAAGCAGAGGGTAAATGCAGATAGAATACAGATGAAGTTGTAGAGTTTAAGAGTGGAGCTATTAAGAGACTTTTGGTCATCTGTACATTGTGAGAGGATGTGGGAGAGAGGTAGAGAGTGAAACAATGAAAAAGAGGATTTGAAGATATTACTAAGACCAATTCACAAAGTAATATTCATAAGACTGATGTCAGAGTATTGCTGTCAATTTTTTTCTTCCAGGAGTTTTATGGTTTCAGGTCTAACATTTAAGTCCTTAATCCATTTTGAGTTATTTTTGCATGTGTTGTAAGAAAGTAGTCCAGTTTCATTCTTCTGCATGTAGGGGTCTAGTTTTCCTTATACTATTTATTGAAGAGACTGTGTTTTCCTCATTGTATATTCTTGCCACCTTTTGTCACAGATTCATTGACCATGTGAGCATGGTTTAGTTCTGGGCTCTCTGTTTCTGTTTCATTATCTGTTTTTGTGCCAGCATCATACTCTTTTAATTACTATAGCTTTATTTGTATAGTTTCAAGTCTGGGAGCATGATTCCTCCCCCTCTGTATTTCTTTTCAAAATTATTTTGGCTCTTCAGGGTCATCTGTGGTTCCACACAAATTTTAAAATTTGTCTCCTCAAGCAGGGCAAAAAAGAAAAAGTAAACAAATAGATTACATCAAACTAAAAAGCTTTTGTACAGTGAGGGAGACCACCAGCAAAATGAAAAAGCAACCTACTGAATGAGAGAAGATATTTGTCAGTGATACATCTGGTAAGAAACTAACACACCATAAATCAACTATATTCTAACAAATATCTTTTAAAAGGAGGTTTATATATATAAAAATGTATAAAGAACTCATACAACTCAACATAAAAAAACCCAGTAATCAATTCAATAAACCTATAAAGTTAATAAAATATGTGAATAAGAAAACTTAGAAATTGAATGTGTGTGTGTGTATGTATCAGAACAGCATTTTGTTTAAGTTTATCAAACTATTCAAAAATAGCTCATGGATTGACAAATGGACAATCTCTATATCAGATTAAATACAAATTTTCAAATCGGGGGTTTCTGTGTAGCTAATCTTATCCACTAGCAACAGGGCTAGTTTATCTTTTCCATCTGCTTTATTTCCTATCTTAATTTGATTCATCATTTTAGGACTAGCTTGAGTTGAACATTCTTTATGAAGGTCCTCCTATAAAAGTTTTTATGTTGAATAGAATTATGAGCATGGCAAGAGGGGAGAAGTGGGTGAGATGCATGGAAAGAGTAACATGGAAACTCACATTACCATATGTAAAATAGATAGCCAAGGGGAATTTGCTATATGGCTCAGGAAACTCAAACAGGGGCTCCGTATCAACCTAGAGGGGTGGGATGGGGAGGAAGATGGGAGGGAGTTTCAGGAGGGAGGGGATGTATGTATGCCTGTGGCTGATTCATGTTGAGGTTTGACAGAAGGTAGCAAAATTACATAAAGCAATTATCCTTCAATAAAGCATAATTTTTAAAAAAGTTTCTCTGCTGAAAGCTCACAGTCTGTATAGATCTTCATGCTTTAGCTAAACACATACTGCCTCAATTTTTTTCATAAGTGTCAGCTTTTTTTTTTCTTATCTTGTAAACAAAATCATGAATTTTTTCAGTAAATAATACTTTATAAACAGCAAATACCCAAGTGCCAGGGATATGACAGGTATTTACTGAAGATTTTTGGTGTCATCTAAAACTTCATTCCTCAACTTCTTCCTTTAATTAGCTGAACATGTCTGGTGACTTTTACTTCTCTAATATCAACCAAAGAAAACTTCGTTGCTATTGTCATTGTGTCGTATGTTTAAGCTATCATTTCTCACAAGGGCTATCACTAGGCATTTAATTGAAATCTCTATCTCCCCCAGTTTGTCACCCAGTCCAAAATCAGAGGTAGCATCTTGAACTGTAAATCTCATATTCGTCCTTTACCGAATTAGAAAAGGATGCTACAGCTTAACGTATCTGTGTTCAGAATATCAAACAAAAAGGAGGTCTCAGACCTCAATGATTCAAGTAAGATAAATACTCATTTCTCTATCAAATAATATGATGGGGAGGCCTTCCTACTCACAAGATAATCTAGCCATTTAAGTAAGACCTTTTATCATTCATTAGGATGTCTCCTCACACCACCATGTCTGTGTTTCTGAAATCAGAAAAAGAGAAAAAGAAAGGAGAGTAAGTAGCTTCAAGATATGACCTATAATTTGCACACAAAACATTTATTGTCCATTGACTAAAAATCATTCACACTTGAATGCAGTCTCTAGATGGCGAACATTCTATTTCAAAAAGGAAAAAAATTCCACAACACAACCCCTTTTCATACAAGAAACATATTCTTCAATACACACACCCACACACACACACACACACACACACAGAAACACATTCTGGGATGACCTCTAAACCTCCTATCAAGTGTTTCTACCCAGTTCCCGATCTGTCCAAGATCTCTGGATGAGGAATAGTCCATCCAACGGGTCCAAATATGGCTCCTTACATTATGTCGACCTATATTGTAATGGACATCCTGGAATGTGAAGTCAAGTGGGCCTTAGAAAGCATCACTACGAACAAAGCTAGTGGAAGTGATGGAATTCCAGTTGAGCTTTTTCAAAATCTGAAAGATGACACTGTGAAAGTGCTGCACTCAATATGCCAGCAAACTTGGAAAACTCAGCAGTGGCCACAGGACTGGAAAAGGTCAGTTTTCATTCCAATCCCAAAGAAAGGCAATGCCAAAGATTGCTCAAACTACCGCACAACTGCACTCATCTCACATGCTAGTAAAGTAATGCTCAAAATTCTCAAAGCCAGGCTACAGCAATACATGAACCGTGAACTTCCTGATGTTCAAGCTGGTTTTAGAAAAGGCAGAGGAAACAGAGATAAAATTGCCAACATCCGCTGGATCACCGAAAAAGCAAGAGGGTTCCAGAAAAACATCTATTTCCGCTTTATTGACTATGCCAAAGCCTTTGACTGTGTGGATCACAATAAACTGGAAAATTCTGAAAGGGATGGGAATACCAGACCACCTAACCTGCCTCTTGAGAAATCTGTATGCAGGTCAGGAAGCAACAGTGAGAACTGGACATGGGACAACAGACTGGTTCCAAATAGGAAAAGGAGTACATCAAGGCTGTATATTGTCACCCTGCTTATTTAACTTCTATGCAGAATACATCATGAGAAACGCTGGGCTGGAAGAAACACAAGCTGGAATCAAGATTGCCAGGAGAAATATCAATAACCTCAGATATGCAGACGACACCACCCTTATGGCAGAAAGTGAAGAGGAAATAAAAAGCCTCCTGATGAAAGTGAAAGAGGAGAGTGGAAAATTTGGCTTAAAGCTTAACATTCAGAAAACAAATGGCATCTGGTCCTATCACTTCATGGGAAATAGATGGGGAAACAGTAGAAACAGTGTCAGACTTTATTTTGGGGGGCTCCAAAATCACTGCAGATGGTGACTGCAGCCATGAAATTAAAAGATGCTTACTCCTTGGAAGAAAAGTTATGACCAACCTAGATAGCATATTCAAAAGCAGAGACATTACTTTGCCGACTAAGGTCCGTCTAGTCAAGGCTATGGTTTTTCCCGTGGTCATGTATGGATGTGAGAGTTGGACTGTGAAGAAGGCTGAGAGCTGAAGAATTGATGCTTTTGAACTGTGGTGTTGGAGAAAACTCTTCAGAGTCCCTTGGACTGCAAGGAGATCCAACCAGTCTATTCTGAAGGAGATCAACCCTGGGATTTCTTTGGAAGGAATGATGCTAAAGCTGAAGCTCCAGTACTTTGGCCACCTCATGCAAAGAGCTGACTCATTAGAAAAGGCTGATGCTGGGAGGGATTGGGGGCAGGAGGAGAAGGGGACGACAGAGGATGAGATGGCTGAATGGCATCACGGACTCAATGGATGTGAGTCTGAGTAAACTCCGGGAGATGGTGATGGACGGGAAGGCCTGGCGTGCTGAGATTCATGGGGTCGCAAAGAGTCGGACACGACTGAGCAACTGAACTGAACTGAACTGAACTGATACTGTAACACACAGATTCCTTTGCTCCTTCCTGCTCAGTTTACAGCAATGGAGTCTGAGTAGAGTTATTACATTAAATTCTTCATTAAAAAAAAAAAAAAACTGGAATAATGAGGATCATGTGACATTCACCATTCTAAGATAGTTATCAAATTCTGGTTGGCAAATATTATGGAGAATCATTCTTTGGTAGCTAGGAAGACCATCTGCTACTTCAGTTGCTGTTGCTTGTTCATGATTATTTTCTGTGACCTCCTCTATAGTTGCATCAGAGACTGTGCCCTACTAAAGACTGCTCAGCTTTATCAAGTTGCTGGTAGCAATTTGATGTCCCCAACTGTTTTTTTGGAATTGAAGAGACATCAACTTGTACAAGCTAGGGGTGTGGTTTATTTGGCAAAATATTTCAACTGTGAAAGTGAGTCACTCAGTCATGTACAACTCTTTGGGACCCCATGGACTATACAGTCCATGGAATTCTCTAGGCCAGAATACTGGAGTGGGTAGCCTTTCCCTTTTCCAGGTGATCTTCCCAACCCAGGGATCGAACCCAGATCTCCAGTATTACAGGTGGATTCTTTAACAGCTGAGCCACAAGGGAAACCCAAGAATACTGGAGTGGGTAGCCTATCCCTTTTCCAATAGATCTTCCTGACCCAGGAATCGAACTGGGGTCTCCTGCATTGCAGGAGGATTCTTTACCAACTGAGCTATCAGGGAAGCCCATTTCAACTGTATTAGCTTCCAAATATATGATTTCAATTAGTTCCATTTTACAACTGCCTTCAGCTAAATAGTTCATCAAAACATATTTCCTAAGCCTTACATATTTGTGTTCAGAATAGCCTCTTTCCCCTCAGGCTATGTGTGATTGCCTTAATGGCATTTGAAATATGATGTCATGTGAAACTGTAACAACATGGATCTAATATTTGCTACTGAACTAATGGCCACTGGGTAGCAAAGAACATTTAAATAGAAGCTCTGAGACAAACTTGAGGTCACAATTATAAATTCTGCTATTTGAGTTTAAGAAGTAGTTGGTCATGATATCATGGCAAAACTTCAAATAACTGAACTCCAAGTCACTTTAGAATGCATGATGTGGTCAGAAAAAATATTCCATAGAACTATATTCCTTTACATTTCTGTTTCAAGCAGTCTAATTATAATAAAAGTTCATATTTCTGATTATCTCTTGCTAAGGGCTACATGATAGCAATCATAAAAGGGATATTCTAACATTTATAACCATATTCTAGCATTTTATAACCAGAGTTCCAGATTATGTAGAGATGTCATCAGCTTTCCAAATTGTCAAAGACAACTATTTTAAAAATGTTTCCACAGCTGAAGAGGATCAAAAGCTTTCCAGCCTGTTGGATCTATATCCTTACTGTTCAGCTTGTGGTTATTAAGCCAATGTTACACACTTTCCAAATTTTATTACAAACATACCATATTGCCATGTATCATTTTTTTTCCCATTGCTTAGGATGAAACCTTAAATTTCTACAATAGACTCCCAAATATAGTGGGTTAAATAAAATAAATCTTAATACATTTCTCAGTATAGTAGTTTTGGGGTTGATGAATGGTCTTGAAAAAGTTTGGCTGCTCCTCCCTAAATTTTCTAGGGATGTAGATTTTTTTCTACCTTTTTGGTCTGATTTCTTCTTAAGTATAGTGCTCATGCACAAGATTATATCTGGCTCATGTGACCAGAATAGCATTCCAGTCCTCAGGAAGGGAAAAAATGGTGGCGGCAAGCAGCTTTTTTTTTTTTTTTTTTTTTTCAGTTCTACATTAAAAAAAAAAAAAGTTACCATAGTATAGTTGGTTTACAACATTGTGTTATATTATGTTCAAGTGTACAGCAAAGTTCCTCAGTTATAAATATACATACATTCACTCTTTGTTAGATTATTTTTCCATAACTTAAGGCCACTACTTAGAATTTGCATACATTATTTTGCTTGTATCCACTGTCAAGAACTGAATTTCATAGGTATATCTGTGTGAAGGGAGACAAAGAAAGAGTTTTAGCTTTTCATACATTAGTCCAGTTAAAATTGGAAGAAGGAGTCTACTAATTTTTTTTTAACTTCAAAAAATTCACTTTTATTTACTGTCAAACCATGTTAAACTTTGGGTATTAGTGATGGGCTCATATTAACAGGTTTACACAAAAGGATGAAAAGAAAAGCAGAATTTTGCAGAAACAATTTACATATCATTAGATCTTTATCAGAAACTAAATTAATTACTAAATATGGACAGAAGGGATATGGAAGAGTAATATTTCTGTTTTCTTTTACTTTTTGAAAAAGAATTGGTACCTTTAGTTCACTAGAAAGTACTAAGTACTTAGCACTCTTTGCCCCGGTTCAGGAACAGAAGAGTGATGCAACATCTTTGCTAGATTTCACCACATTTGCACAAGGCATGGCATAACTGGCTTCAAAGAGGTTTCCCTGCCGGCTCCCAATAGGGATTCTACTAATTAAGGGAAAAAGGGGGAAACAGACATTTGAGAGACATAATATACACCTTAGTCCTGGGACTTCCCTGGTGATCCAATGGCTAATAATTCACCTGCCGATACAGGGGACACAGGGTTCGATCCCTGGTCTGGGAAGACCCCACATACCATGGGGGCAACTAAGCCTGAGAGCCGCAACTACTGAGCCTGTGCACCTAGAGCCCCGTGCTCCACACTAACAGTGTAGTCCCCACTAGCTGCCACTGGCGAAAGCTAGCGTGCAGTAATGAAGAGCCACAGCATCCAAAAATTAAAAAAACAAAACAATACTTTCCATTTCATTAGCTCCTGACAAGGTACAAGGATAAAATACAAACTATTTTGCATGTTATACAGATATCTCCATACAAATCTTTTTAAATAATAAAGTTGAGAGGGTGAAATATATAGTATATGGTATATTTATTTGTATCAAATCACATTATAGCTAATGTATCTTCTGATATAACAATAAAAACTCAATCATAATATCTTAAGCTTCTCTAAAGTCCACAATCCTTAAATACAAAGTTTTTGATTAGGAATAATTGCCTATTGAAAGGAAATTTCTCTGAGTTTGTGGGAGAATTACCATGGGAAAATATAGCAAAACTCATTGTCTTAAGTAGGGTGACTTCTACGAAACGTATTATTCTGAGCCATTGATTACAGCAATTTCCCATTCAGAATCATATTTTTCCCTTGTCACACATATGAGGAAACTAGCTTTATTTTACTCAGTAATGTTGAAGCATTAGAAGACACTTTCACCAATAACAATATTTTACCCTATGAACAGAGTCCTGAATTGCAAGGGTGAAGCAGGAGAAAGAAGTAACAGAACTGGACATGGAACAACGGACTGGTTCCAAATAGGAAAAGGAGTACGTCAAGGCTGTATATTGTCACCTTGCTTATTTAACTTATATGCAGAGTACATCATGAGAAACACTGGGCTGGAAGAGGCACAAGCTGGAATCAAGATTGCTGGGAGAAATATCAATAACCTCAGATATGCAGATGACACCACCCTTATGGCAGAAAGCGAAGAGGAACTAAAAAGCCTCTTGATGAAAGTGAAAGTGGAGAGTGAAAAAGTTGGCTTAAAGCTCAACATTCAGAAAGCTAAGATCATGGCATCTGGTCCCATCACTTCATGGGAAATAGATGGGCAAACAGTGGAAAGAGTGTCAGACTTTATTTTTGGGGGTCTCCAAAATCACTGCAGATGGTGATTGCAGCCATCAAATTAAAAGACGCTTACTTGTTGGAAGAAAACTTATAACCAACCTAGATAACATATTAAAAAGCAGAGATATTACTTCGCCAACAAAGGTCCATGTAGTTAAGGCTATGGTTTTTCCAGTAGTCATCTAAGGATGTGAGAGTTAGACTGTGAAGAAAGCTGAACGCCAAAGAATTGATGCTTTTGAACAGTGGTGTTGGAGAAGACTCTTGAGAGGACTGCAAGGAGTTCCAACCAGTCCATCCTAAAGGAGATCAGTCCTGGGTGTTCATTGGAAGGACTGATGTTGAAGCTGAAACTCCAACACTTTGGCCACCTCATGTGAAGAGTCGACTCATTGGAAAAGACCCTGATGCTGGGAGAGATTGGGGGCAGGAGGAGACAGGGACGACAGAGGATGAGATGGCAGGATGGCATCACTGACTCGATGGACACGAGTTTGGGTTAATTCCAGGAGTTGGTGATGGACAGAGAGGCCTGGAGTGTTGTGGTTCTGGAGTCGCAAAGAGTCACACACAACTGAGCAACTGAACTGAACTGAACTGATGACCTAAATCATAGACCTCTAGTTAAACCTATGGTTTTTCCAGTAGTCATCCATGGTTGTGAGAATTGGACTATAAAGAAAGCTGAAGAATTGATGCTTTGAACTGCAGTGTTGGAGAAGACTCGTTAGAGTCCCTTGTGCTACAAGGAAATCAAACCAGTCAACCTTAAATGAAATCAGTCCTAAATGTCCTTTAGAAGGAATAATGCTGAAGCTGAAACTCTAACACTTTAGCTACCTGATGCAAAGAACTGACTCATTGGAAAACACCCTGATGCTGGGAATGATTGAAGGCAGGAGGAGAAGGGGATAACAGAGGATGAGATGGTTGAATGTAATCAGTGACTCAATGGACATGATTTTGAGTAAGCTCTGGCAGTGGGTGATGGACAGGGAGGCCTGGCGTGCTGCAGTCCATGGGGTTGCAAAGAGTTAGGCAGAACTGAGTGAGCTCAGACAGGTTTCCCAGGTGTCTCAGTGATAAAGAATTCACATATCCATGGAAGATATACAGGAGATGTGGGTTCGATCCCTGGGTTGGAAAGAGCCCTTGGAGGAGGGCATGGCACCCTACTCCAGTATTTCTTGCCTAGAAAATCCCATGGACAGAGGACCTTGGCACACTACAATTCATAGGGTCACAATGAATTGGACATGACTGACTGAGTACACATACATTTGCTCAGACAGAAACAACAGGTTTTGAGAGATAAAGTTGATGCATATTTATGTTATCAAATTCTCAGTGGAGAAAAATTAGATGTATGCTAGTCTATATATATGTTAGTCTATACCTTGTTCTAACAAAAGAGTTGACAATCCCTCAAATCAGTAACTATCTAATTATCACACTATCAGCAAGGGGGAGAGCCAGGATTTAGTATCAGATTTGACCATCATTATTCATTCTCATATCATGTTCCCCTACTCATAGTCTTTAAAATTATACCTTAATAAAGAACAAGCCAGGTGATCAGTATTTTGTTTTTACTTATGGCTTGCTTTCCTAATTGTGTGTGCTTTGCTGCTGCTGCTGCTAAGTCGCTTCAGTCGTGTCTGACTCTGTGTGACCCCAAAGACGGCAGCCCACAAGGCTCCACCATCCTTGGGATTCTCCAGGCAAGAACACTGGAGTAGGTTGTCATTTCCTTCTCCAATGCATGAAAGTGAAAAGTGAAGGTGAAGTCGCTCAGTCGTGTCCGACTCTTAGCGACCCCATGGACTGTAGCCCACCAGGCTCCTCCATCCATTGGATTTTTCAGGCAAGAGTACTGGGGTGGGGTGCCATTGCCTTCCCCGTAGTTAGTCATATACACTATTCAATAGTCATATACACTATCCCTTTATGAAAAAATATTTTTCGAATGTACTCAGATATACATTCATGTCTAACTCTTTGTGACCTCTTGGCTTGCAGCTCACCAGGCTCTTCTGTCCATGGAATTCTCCTGGAAGTCATACTGGAATGAGCTGCCACTTCCTCCTCCAGGGGATTTTTCCATCCCAGGGATCAACCTGCATCTCTTATGTCTTCTGCATTGGCAGGCAGGTTCTTTACCACTAGCGCCACCTGGGAGGTCCCATTCATTGAATAAATTCATGTAATATGTTGCCCCTGCCTTAAGGAATTTTTTCAGTCTGTCTTGGAAAGTTAATTAACAATGCAAGAAGAAAATAAAGTGTGATACAAGAGAATATATTAACAACAGCTAATGACATTGTACACGTACAGATGCTTTTGGAATTGGAAAAGAGCAAGATAACTGTGCTAAATTAGGAATAAGAAAATAATTTTTGAAAAGCATGACGTTTACAAAAAATAAATATTCCCCAACTCCTTCCAAGATCACTGTTTCAGAATTAGCCTTCTGGATGATTCCAAAATACTTTTATCTTTCATCTTTAATCTCCCTGAAATTTAATTCATATTGGTTGTGTTATAAGTTGAACTCTGCATCAAAAGGATTCAGTAAAATGTAGATACTCCAGTTAGCCTCAATGTGGTGTTCAGTTCCCTTCCACAAATTCTCCAATAAATTCCGTACAACTATACAGAATCATATGAGTCAATAAAGTACAATTGTCCTCCTGTAATCAGACGGTGGAATACGATAGAACAGAGAATGCACATCCTAAACAGGCAGATGATAAAGCAAATACTGTACCTGAAAGTCCAATTTTGTCAACAACATTTGCCTTTAGTTCGCACAAATTTCATAACGCAACATATATTTCCAATCTTTCCCACTTTCTTTACTAACCTCTAACTTACAAGTTTAATTCACTATAAATAAGTAAATTTATCAAGTGAAATTTTCACATACAAAAAAAAAAAAACTTTACAACAGCTCAGACTTTCATGAAATTACCAACAACAAGGATAAAAAGGTGAATTACCTTTAATAAAATAATAAAAGAAAGGTAATTGAGATGAGAAGTTGGGTGAGAAAGTTGTCCTCCTTTTTTGGACAGACTTTCTGGTCAGCTTTCCTCATATGGAACACTAGTAACTCAGAAAACAGAAGCGCTAACCAGAAAACAAAGGTTAGTTGAGGTGTCAGACAAAAGATGAGCAGGTTTTAAAACCTTGAAAAAGAAAAGTTGCAAAACTTGGCCAAGTAAATGAACACTATCTATGCATATTTTGTCTAAAATTGTGGATACAAATTACATGGGTTTGTCAGGCAATGGTAGATACCAAGAGACTTTGGTGGCATCTGGGTTCCAGTGGAAGCACTGAGCCTCGTGGGATAAAAATAACTTCTTGTGAGGATACATAAAAGAGGGGCTGAGAAAGTTTTGAGGTAAAATTGGAGTGGAGTTGGTATTATACATTCAGTGGAATTATAATAATAAATGTTTTATTTTGCATATTTACCCCATGCAAGGTAGAATGCTAGATTGTTACATGCAGTATATAATTAATCCAATTCTGTAATTAAGCATTTATGAACATTAGAAACAGTGTCATGTCTCAAAAGAATGATGTAACTTTCCAAGCTGAACTTATAAATAATAGGTTGGCATTTGAATCCAGCTGTGTCTTATCCCAAGTCATACACTTGCCCTTCAATGCTGTGATGATTAAGTATCAATAAAATATTTGCCCAGGCATTTTTCTTAATCAATAGAGATTATTCACGTAATATTAAGACATATAAAATACTTGGTAAATACATACACACATGTGTGCATATATACATATGCTTATATATGTATACACACACACTTATTTTCCCTTTGATTCAGTTAATTCTTGTTAGTAGATAAAATTTTGGATTTTTCTTCTTGGAAATACTTGCTGGTTCTTTTCTTTAAACATCAGAAAGAAGAGTAGAGAAGACACAATCCTGGAAAGTATTGATGATCCTGTTAAGTTTATATTAATAATTGGATTTCCCAAGCAAGGTTACTGAAGTGGGTTTCCATTTCCTTTTCCAGGGGATCTTTCTGACCCAGGGAATGAACCTGGGTCTCCTGTATTGCAGGCAGATTCTTTACCGACTAAGCCATCAGGAAAGACCCTTAATATTTCAAGGAGATGTTTGTAAGGAGACACAGATTTCACTGATTCAGTCTGTTGTTTTAATGGCAAATGATTTTCATGGATTATTTCTACCTTGGATTGAACTCACAAGCTTTTCCTTATGTAAGCAAAAGTTAAATGGATTTCTAATGTCA
This sequence comes from Capricornis sumatraensis, assembly GCF_032405125.1. Taxonomy (NCBI): domain Eukaryota; kingdom Metazoa; phylum Chordata; class Mammalia; order Artiodactyla; family Bovidae; genus Capricornis; species Capricornis sumatraensis. The sequence continues at coordinate 18,820,842 of NC_091080.1, forward strand.
AAATTGTGTTGTTAACTGTACATTTACATTTTCATTTTGCTTTTGTAGAACATATGCTGACACTTTGGCATACACTTGACTACCTCAGGCAGAATATCATCTTTTTCTCCTTAATTGGGATTGATGCCAGAGCCTTGATTGCAGTTGACCATTACTCTGTTAAACATCTTCAGTTATTAATATACTCAGAACACCTTCAGTCAGCCCAAGAATTACTTATAATTCAGTACAGATTACCATGTATCCTCACTTAGTATACCTTGCCATTTTGCAAAGCTATATCTTCTTTCTTAAATCTATTTTTTATTAACATATAATTAACTTACAATGTATTAACTTCTGCTGTACAGCAAAGTAATTCAATTATACATATATATGCAATTTTCATTTCAGCTATACATATAGAATAACATAATTCAGTTATATATATATAGTTATTTTCCATTATGATTAATTATAGTATGTTGACAATAGTTCTCTGTGCTATCCATTGTTGTTTATCCATTCTATATATAACAGCTTACAAGTGCTAATCCCAACCTCCCAATTCATCCTTCCTCCAATGCCCTCCCTCTTGTCAACCTCGTTTGTCCTCCGTCAGTGTTCCTAAAGAACTCCCTCTGATATCAGAGGGTTTACTGGATTGCTAATTCATTCACCTGCCGTATTTTAAGAATTACTGACTGGAATTACTGAGCAACTGGTGAAAATTATTTTCAAAAACTACTGTAACAAATAAAGCAAAATTTTCTCCTAATATGTTCAAGAGCTTAAGACCTTTATTTGCTTATTTTCTAGCATTTAATATAAGTAACTGAGAGTTTATTTTGTCACTCTTCCCTATTTTAGTAGATGCTTTTTCAATCCTACATTAATTTATGGTTTCCTCTATCTACACTGCTTGTCTCACCTGACATTTTCTTTTACTTTCTTTTTGTACCTTTACCTTTAAATTTATGTCTTCTTTCACAAATTCTCTTTTCTCATGTTTCCTGTGGCAAATTCATGTTTAACTTGTTACAGAAGATTCCTCACAAGATTGTAAATATTCAAGTTAATATGAATTCCTTTCCTGTTTTATAAAGATATATAGATTATTTAGAGGCCTAAAATTCTCTAGTCATTATTTTTCTGGCAAGGACAGATTTCAGTTATTCCAGACCTGCTCACAACTTTTACTTCATGATCCTATAAAAAATCCTCCTTCACTCTTATCTTTTGAACTTTGTGCATATTTATTTTGAAGTTTCCAACAAAGCAGAAAGATACTTAGAGAGTCTGCTTCCCACAAGTATCTTCAAGCCTGTTCAATTTTTCATAGATGTACTAAACTCAGTTCTTTAAAATCCACTAGAGAGCTCGTGGTTTCAAATCAGGGAGAAGGATTTTAGCAGCCCAAATCTAATTTAATTGGGGAAATTTGTTGAAGTCTTTCCCAAGAGTATTCTGAAACAATGTTGTTGTTGTTGTTGTTGTTGTTGTTGTTGTTTCAAAACTCTTTCATTCAATACAAGTTTATTAATTTTGAAATCAACTTGATTTTACCACTAAATCCATTTAAGGTTTTATCACAGATCAATGTAAGCAATTATATTCTACAAGACATTAAAATGAACAGTGAACATTCTATTGCATGTTTTCTTTATTCGCAGTGGTGATTATTAAAATAAGAATTTAAAATTTGACGGTATACCCTATAGCACTTACATCCAGATGACTACCATCTATTACTTCTTTCTTAGTGCAAAGATTCAAGGTTTCTTTTTTGTTTCAAACAAAATGATTATTTTCCATCCATTTAATTTCATTTCCTGTTGCATCTGTGGAAGAACAGCTTCAGACTACTCAGACACGCAGTGGTGTTCTCTGGGCATTCAGTGGGCTAGGCAGTGCCTGTGCAGCTCAATCCTGGAAGTGGCAGGGGCACCTATGCCCACAGACCAGACCTAGACCTTGGGGGTGGGGTGGGGGAGCAGCAAACTTGGGAGCTGGAGTAGCTCACTGGCCCCGAAGTTTCTCCCTGAGCACAACTTTTCCATCAGTGGCCTGCTCTTCCTCTTCACAGTCCTCAGGATATCCAGAGAGGCAGAGATCATGCTAAACCTCTCAGGATGGTCCATGGGAGAAGGTGCCACACAAGCGCAGATCATCCGGGGACAGCATCCACCACTTCAGATGAGCTGAGAGAGCTCCCACGTTGTTGCCTGGAGGGTAATGTCCCTACAGCACGTAAGAGAGACCTGTGGCACAGAACATTGGTGACAAGTCACCACAGGACACCTCTCGGAGATGCTGGTGAGCAGCCCTGGAACCAGTGACCACCAAGAGTCTTGGCTCCTGGAAGGCTGCCTGGATCTGGTTAGCGAGCTTCCAGGAAGGAACCACCACCTTTGTAACAGATATGGTCTATTGGCAGGAGAAACTTCAGCACGGATCATCAGCCATTACTCCTGGGCAACAGGACATGACATCAGGTGTGTTTTTAGTAGCAACAGTGGCACAACCTGCCAGCAGAAGCTTCTCCCAAGTGCTCTTCAGATTTATGGTGTAGATACGATCACTTTTCCTTTTTCAGACAGATAATTTCATTGGGAAGTCAACATTGGTGCCACCCAAGTGGGTTGTTGCTGCAAGGAATTTGAGGATATCCTCCCCTTGCATTTGCAGGACATCAGGGGCTCTGGACACTGTGAAAGTTTCCCTTTAAGTGAGGACAAAGACTGAGGACAACACTGTGTGACTCCCTCTCTGGGTAGTGCAGAAAAAGCCCACATTTCTTAATTAAATCTTAAAAAGACTATTTCAGTTATTATGATTACAAACTTGAAAATGGAAAGAGTATTATATGTGTTCTTATCCAGTTCTTTATACCTGATGAAACAAAACCCAGAGACAAGTGACACAGAAAGGAAATAGTTCTGTTTGATGAAACCTGAAAAATCTAGGTTGCTACTTTCACGTTGAACTCAGTGCATTGATCTTTCTAGTTTTTATGTTCTTTAGCCTGTTTCAAACCAAAATTAAGGGTTTTTGTTATTGTAAACTATTAAGTGATTCATTAGTGATCACTATATAGAGCATTGCAATAATTTCTTAAGAAAGAATGACATATAATTAGAATGATTTGGGGCTTTCTTGGTGGTTCAAGCCTTCTCTGGTGGCTCAGAAGGTAAAGAATCTGCATGCAAGTCAGGAGACCCAGGTTCAATTCCTGGGTCTGGAAGATCCCATGGAGAAGGGAATGGCAACCCACTACAGTATTCTAGATTGGAGAATTCCATGAACTGCGGAGCCTGGTGGGCTAAGAGTTGGACATGGCTTAGAAACTTTCATTTTTTCAGGGTGATTTTAAACTATGGATTTCCAGATATAGATTTCTAACTGATTGCCCTAAGTATTTTAAATTACAAAAAAGTACATATTTTCATGAAGATTCATTTCTAAAAAGTAACTTTGTATAATAGTTACCTTCTTTTCTACATGTTTTCCTATTTTCAATTATTTAATGCATGGCATTTGTTTGTTGGCATATAAATACAGCTAATGAATACCTGATCTTTATCTTATGATGGTAGTTTGAGAGTCTCCGGAAATATGATGCTAGCAGGAGTGAACTAATGGATGGATGATGATAAGTAGTTCAGTTCAGTTCAGTTCAGTTCAGACGCTCAGTCATGTCAAACTCTTTGCAGCCCCATGGACTGCAGCACGACAGGCTTCCCTGTCCATCACCAACTCCCAGAGCTTGCTCAAATTCATGTCCTTCTAGTTTGTGATGCCATCCAACTGTCTCATCTTCTGTCTCCCCCTTCTTCTCCTGCCCTCAATCTTTCCCAGCATCAAGGTCCTTTCCAATGAGTTGGATCTTTGCATCAGGTGGCCAAAGTATTGAAGCTTCAGCTTCAGTGTCAGTCCTTCCAATGAATATTCAGGACTGATTTCTTTTAGGATGAACTGGTTTGGATCTCCTTGCTGTCCAAGGGACTCTCAAGAGACTTCTCCAAAACCACAGCTCAAAAGCATCAATTCTTCAGCACTTGACCATCTTTACGGTCCAACTCTCACATCCATACATGACTATAGGAAAAAACATAGCTCTGATTATACAGACCTTTGTTGGCAAAGTGATGTCTCTGCTTTTTAATGTGCTGTCTAGGTGTGTCATAACTTTTCTTCCCAGGAACAAGCTCTTTTAATATCACGGCTGCAGTCATTGTCCACAGTGATTTTGGAGCCCAATAAAATAAAATCTGTAACTATTTCCATTTATTCTTCATCTATTTGCCTTGAGGTGATGGGGAATATTGAAGAATATTTATGATCACACACGTGCATGCAATTTACATGTATATTTATTTGCTGTATTTACTGGGAGAATTAGAAATGCCTCTTATCTCATTATCAGATACACAGTCCTGGGCCTTTAAGATGCTTTCTAATTATTATATGAATGAGGAAAGAATGGGAAATTCTGATATTTGTGGTTTTGCTTTGCCTTAAATTTATATCTGTTGATATTTAATCACTACCATATTTCCAGAGAAGCCCCATTTTAAAATAAGCCTATTATAATGTATTTTCCTTTTTCACATTTAAAGTGAAAATAACATATTTATAAAATAATCACAAAATATTATGTAATCAATTTTGAAAAAATATTTTAATAGTAGTGATAATAGTATGTTAGATCTTTATAGTATGTAAAGAAGTATTTTATTCATAGTAAATTAATAAGCTTACTTCAATCTCAAAATAACATTGTTATTTATCCCCTATTATCAATTCCATTTTATAGATGAGGAAACTTAGGCTAGAACAATAATTTCACTAAATTTAGACATTCTGCAAAGGCTGGAATTGAGATTACCGTCCAAGAATCTGACTCAGGGTCCATGATGCAACCTTCCTCATGTGTGAATAATTAAACATTATTTTATTCTTTATACTTTTATGAAAGTTGTGGTTTCTTTGATGAGTATTATTTTGAAATTCATGGGAAAAATCAGCAATGATACAATCAAAAGTCTTTAATACATTGAATAAAAAAGGAACTTTGCTCAGTTGTTCATAGAAATCCAGATATTTCGATTCAGACTGAACATGTGTACTGAACAGATGGCACTAGGAAATAGTCCTTGTTTCTTTTTGCTAAACAGCCTTGAGTTTAAAGAAATAATAGATTTTAAAGAATTATACAGCTAGTGCCAGAAAATGAATTGTAAATTTCAAAAGTGGTTAGGTAATTATGGAATGAACTTTATTTTTTGTGTCTATGTTTTGAAATGCAAATCTCATGAAGTGTCTCAATTATGAAGAATCTGTGATCTTTCAAGTGTTAATTTCTTAAGGAGCCTAAAATAAACTAGGTGCACTAAAACTCACTGCAAAATAGGAATTTCAGGAATAAGTAGATGTGTTTCTCAGACCATGAGCAATATACAAAAGCTACCTTTCATGTTTGGGCCCGTAGTTCTGTAACTTCCCCTCTATTAAATCTCCTTACTTTTATGTAATTTCTGAAGACCAAGCTAAGTGCCACTAGTAACAATGCAAAATAGGTGATATGACTGAGATTTAGACTTAACTGATTCACTTCTTCACTCTTAAGATTATTTCAGGACATGAGGGTATCTATTGAGCTGATCAGAGATGATCAGTGACTAGTATTAATACTTTACCAACACTCTGCAGTCAAAAAATAAACTTTATGAAGTGCTCATGAAAATACAAGGACATAAAATAATACATGGTATACACAGATACTAGACATATGATATGAAATCCATAATTGAAATATCAAGTATTGGCAATCAGATTGTGTTTTTCATGTTACCAAGTATGCACACACACCTTACCTAATAAAACATCTGAAAATAAAAGGATAAATACTATTTTACTAAATAGCTGTGCTTGGAAGTATAATTTAACTTGATAGAGATACTGACTGCAAGTCTTGAAGAAATGAACTGTAATGTATGTTGATTATTTTAAATATATAATTTTTTTTTAAGAAAGACTCTACTAGGGATATTAAGAAAAACAGATGTAAATGTTGAACTATATACTAAGAGGCTTTGGAAGAAAGGAACTAAAATGGAGTCTGGAAGGGAGATAGAAAGAGAAATAAAAAAGCAAAGAGAGAAAAAAAAAGGCTCAGAAGTAATCGTGTGCATGCATGTTTGGTAAGGTAGGACACATTTCCTGAATTTCTTCATACCAACATATTGTTCATTCCCAAAGCATCTTCCTGCCCAATTTATATTCTCTCTGAAAAATAAATCTTGTTAGCATGATATGAATGTTAACAAGTGCTCCAGGCACCTTACAGAAAATATCACCGAATTAAAATCTCAGGAAGGAAACCCATTTCCTATCCTCCAATAACTCTACCAACTCTCGTCTACATTCCTAGCTGGTAGTTCACATTTTAGTTTTAATATGTATAAAACTTTGCTTGACTCCAACATCCCTGAAGAGCTGTTAAAGGGAAGCAAGTTTTAAATTACATGCATTTGATGGGAACTCGGGCTCAATAGATTTGAAGGCAGAGTGATAAGAAAAAAGGGAGGGAATATAGAAAAAGCAAGAATGCAGAAGAGACAATTATGCAGTTTTTAATGACCTGGAGACAGGTCTTCATTAAATAACATACTTACTTTCAAATAAAGAAGTGCAAAACTTGAGTGTATGCTTATGCTTCGTTCACTTTGTTTAATAGAGATACTTTTATACTAGTTCATATTTCTCATCTCTAATTTTTTTTTCATGGCTTTTATCCTGGGGAAATGTTGAGGCAACCTAAGTGTAGCAAGTTTTCAGACTATAAAAATATACATATAAATATATTTATGTAAATAAATATATCCATATAAATAATATAAATTTATATAAATATATAAATTATAGCCATAAAGCAGCAAACTGATATTTTATAGGTTCTTGCTTTCGCAAAGGAATCATTCCAAACAGTAGGGGAAAACATTCTATTCTCATATTTTAAAACAATAAACCAAGTAGTAAGCACGGAGAGAGAATTCTTTAAATAAAAACTGCATGTTACAGATTAGGGGTATGGTCTAAATCTGGGGGATAAACGTAATTCAGCTTTGTGAATCTGGTGGGAGCATGTCATTCTAAAAACATTGTAAAACTGTATACAGTTTCCTATTATGTTTTTGGATGTATAATCATTATTGCATTCAATTTACAGCATGAAGGAAAACTGTGAACGAATCTGTAAATACCAGTACTTACCCTAGAACTTGAAGATGGAATATAATGGAGATAGAGAAGTCTCACTAGGTAAAGAAGGTTAAATGCATTGAACTGTGAATTTAAGGATCTAGTATTGTGTCAGTTTTAAGAGGACCATCTGCCACAGCAATCGGACACCTTCCGAGTCTATAGGACAATTTCCCGAAGAGCAGGGATAATGAATAACTCTGCCTTTAATAAGGAAATCTGCCTAATGGCTCAAAGGGACGTTGTTCAGATGCCTTTAAAGAGGTCACTGAACTAGAACCCTCATATGATAGGTAACACAAAGATCAAATTCAGTCTTTTTACAGTCTTTGCACTCTATATGCCTTTCTCCTGTGTGCTAAGTCATTTCAGTCCTGTCTGACCCTTTGCAACCCCATGGACTGTAGCCTGCCAGGTTCCTCTGTCCATGGAATTCTCCAGGCAAGGATACTGGAGAGGGTTGCTATGCCCCCTCCAGGGGATCTTCTTGACCCAGGTATCGAACTCACATCTCATTTCTCCTGCACTGGCGGATGGGTTCTTTACCACTAGCACCACCTGGGAAGCACTTACATGTCTTTATGGGTTTATATTTCAGACTCACAATCTTCTTGCTTAAAAGAGGGCATTTACTTCCCCAAAGGTGACGATCTTCAAACCCCAGACCCGTACAACCAAGAACAATTTTTGGAAAAATATTTACCCAAAATGTACTTACTTTTTCAACTCAGGTCTGAAGGCAATAAGGAGGTAAACTATTGTGTTAGTTCTCTAATGTTATACAACAAATTACCACAAATAATGATTTAAAACCACACATTTTTTATATCATCGTCTCTGTGGGTTAGGAGTGCATGTGTGTGCTCCGTCACTCAGTCGTGTCCGACTCTTTGCACCCACATGGACTGTAGTCCCCCAGGCTCCTATGTCCATGGAATTTTCCAGACAAGAATATGGCCTGGGTTGAATACATAGCTGGATCATTTCCTTAGGGTCTCACAGGCTGCTATCAAAGTGTCAGCGAGGTTGCAGTCTCATTTAGAAGCTACACAGGGGAAGGCTTTTCTTGCAAGTTCATTCAATTTGTTGGGACAATTCATTGTCAGATAGTTATATTACTAAAAAAGTAAAAGTCCCTCAGTCGTGTCCAACTCTTTGTGATCCCATGGACTGTAGTCCACCAGGCTCCCCTGTTCATGGAATTCTTAAGGAAAGAATATTGGAATAGGTAGCCATTCCCTCTTCCAGGGGATCTTCCCAACCCAGGGGTCGAACCCACGTCTTCCTCATTGCATGCGGATTCTTTACTGGCCGAGCCACCAGGGAAACCCAGCTATATTCCTAGAACATTGGCTTTTTGCTTTTCCTAGAGATTGTCAGCCTTTCTCTGCCACAAAGATTCTCTATAAAGGCCACTTATTTTATTAAGCCACAAGGAGTTCTTGTTCTAATGTGCTTAAAAAAAAAAAAAACTTTATATATTGTATATAAAGTTATACAATAACCTTCATAACCTTCAGCAGACACGGTTAGAAGTAAGTCACAGATTCTTCCCACACTGAAGGAGATAGGCTTAACCAAAGGCATAAACACAAAGATGAAAATTAGTATTAGTATTTGGATTGGATTGGTCCTCCAAATCTATTTAAATTCACAGAGCAAGTTAAAGGAAAAACTTGAATAAAAGCACATTTCTCTTGGGAGCCACATCACTATTTCCTTCAATTTCTGCCTGACCTCAGGATTCTTGCTGCTCCTATTGTTCCATTAGCCATTACAAGGGATTTTAATGGAAAAATTGCTCAGATTTTATTTGGAATCAAACATTAAGATCCCATCACAACATCTCTTAAATGATTCTCTATGTTATGACTCTAAGTTAAATTTTTGCAAATTGCTTTTTTCTACCTCTATCCTAATGTAAATATACAAGATAAGTATAGGTAGGAGTAAAATAAAACAAACAAAAGAAATTATTTTTATTTTATAATGTATATGTAAGTAGATTATATATTTGTATTGCATTTCTTAATCTGCTGCAATAAACATCTCATTTTAGGGGCTTTGAAAATTACTGAAATTAAATCAGGAGAGTTTTAACCATGTCTCCATGACATTTTCTCATATTGCTATAGTATTGCAAATGAGATGCTATAATATTGGAATTTGAAATCTACTGCCATCTGGCCTAGAAAACTATGGTGAATCCTTTAAACAGTTTGAATCTTGTATTTTTACTAATTGAATGAGTAAAAATATAATTTTTATAAGGTCAGTTAAAGGACTAAAGAAGTTCCACTATTGAAATGTTTGTTTGTTTTGATGGAAATAACTGAACTATATTTGTACTAAATTTTCCTTCAGCTTTGATTTTGAGCAATTCTGTAGGAATAAAGGTCAATACCTAAGATCATTCCTGGGATTGACAGAGGTCTGTTGAAAGTCTTTGGCCATGTCTAGTGGTCTAAGTCTGTTCTTGCAGAGTCTGGACCATGCTGAAACAGAGACTGGGTTTTTGGAAGTATATCTGATTGTTTGTTTGTTTGTTTTGCAGTTGGAAGCCACATGGTTCTGAGACATTATTAATGTATTTTCCTCTTTTTTATTCATTTTTTTCTGTGAAGAAAATTATTCAGCCAGTTATCTCTGGAAGGATTATGATTTGTTGTGTCCAGAAATACACAAAATTACTGTGCTAAGTAATAGAAATTCCTTAATTTTCATTTGTAATGCTCAGGACATTTCTAGGGCTATATTATTCAAATTCAATGTCTTTTCCCTTAAATGCGTATCAAGCATTTCTCTATATACATCACATTGGTTTTTTTTTTGTTTTGTTTTTTGCCCATTTTCAATTGCTGTGAGCCTCTGTAGACCATTTCAAATAGCACCAATCTCAAAACCTTTGACTGATTTATCTTCCTTCTAATTTAATCCCTTATAGCCCAATCATACCTTAAGTATTTGGAAAGGTTCGTGAAAGTAAAGTCTCAAGAGGTTGTGGTTTAAAGTAATGAAAATTTTCTTTGAATATGATACCTCATCCCTATTAA